>NW_021604617.1:14730596-14748444 GCF_004785775.1 Grammomys surdaster
TCTCTCTCTCTCTCTCTCTCTCTCTCTCTCTCTCTCTCTCTCTCTCTGTGTGTGTGTGTGTGTGTGTGTGTGTGTACTCATATGTATTGTGCATGATTCTAGGTAAGTGTAACATGATTCTTTGAGTTCATCAAAGAGACATGGTGTTATTTGTTCCTCCTCCATGTGCTCCTTTTATCTAAAACACTTCTCTGCATTTGGAGGCCCCTTCTCAGTTTTTCAGTCTGTTGCTTCATACCAACTGCATCCTGCTACTATCCTCATGCCCCTTCCTTCACTGTGGTCTATCTATGCTTTTCCAGTTTCTGTGATTACTCCATTTGTACATTCACATCTGAAGATATAGAGTTAAAACCACAGAAAAGAGATCATGTGACATTTGTCTGTCTGATCTGAGTACCACTTTTGGACAAGGAACTAGGGATAACTGATAACTCCTGAAGACAGTCAGCTTCACACAATGATGATCCTTCTAATTATTCGTCCAATACAGAGTGGTCATCCATGAAACCATATACATACAAACAATAAAATGAACCAGCAGGTTGTATTCATATATTTATACTGTTACTTAACTGAGCTTTACCTAAAGCTCAGTTTTGATGACTGACACATGAAAACCATTCCCCAAAGTTTTAATATGCTTAAATGTGTAAGAAGAGTAAACCAGGAACTCTGTAAGTGTTGATTGTGTGCATAAAAAGGTAACACTGACTCCATTTTCTTTCTTTACCTTACATGAATTGTTTCCCTCAGGCAATCAAGCTTGCCAGGTCCCCAACAGGTACTAAGGTAGAATGTTGGGAGTTGCCAAAGTTGAATATAACATACTAATGTTATTTGAATTCCACAAATCTTTACTCAAGGCCAAGCAAAGTACCACTGCTAGTCTACAGATAAAAAATATATTGTTTTATTTGGAACAATCTCTCCAATTGAAAGGTGATACATTTCGTAGTATTGAAAATTCTTCAAAGACTGAGATGCTACATACCAAAATGTAAACATAGGTTTCTTATATATACAAATTCCTTCAGTTTTCAGTGACCAGGTGTGAATTTTTATGAATCTAATGGATGAGTTGCTTGGCAAACTCCTTAGGTACAGCCTTCAGAGTTCTACAAACATCCATCTCCTCCAGAAACTCCTTGGGCATTTCACCTAATGTTGTTTGTCTTTAGACGTATATTCAATTCAGGGATAACTGGGAAAGCTATCAGGATGTTGGCAGTAGATGATTGGGATGCCTCCCTTTGGGCTTTATCAGATAGCCTGTTCCCTAGGTCTATTTCTGATGTCCCCTTCTGAGGCCAGGTTAAATGAATTATGGCCAATTTGAGAGGAATCCATAATGCTTCCAAAAAAATAAGTATTCCTTCCTTATTTTTGATGGATTTTCCTTCAGCAGTCAATAATCCCATCTGGTATCAGTGTAAACGTTATGGCTCCTTTGTCCTAGTTTGAAAGCCTGAGTTAAGAGTCTTTAGTTCAGCTTTCTGGGTAGAAGTTCCCAGTGGCAACGTAGTTGCCGAAATAACAAAGTCCACATCCACTAGCACCACTCATGCATAACTGATTCCATTCTAAATGAAGCTCCTCCCATCATTGAAGTTAATACATTCAGCATCTGGCCAGTGTATGCCAGTCAAGTCTGGCCAGATGTTTTGGATATGCCCCAGAATTTTGGAGCAATCATGCTGCACATCTGAAGACAGGTCAGGTAGCAGGTTAGCTGGGTTTTAGACAGATTATGTGTTATATCTTATGTGAGAGGGATTCAAAAGTAGACCCTGAAAGTGCACCAGCCTTGTGTTGTAAAGCACTGCCTAGATGGATTATTGAGGGTCCTCTCAATAGCATGGTTTCCTGCCACATGGTTATTTTATCAGCATCCTTGACTTCAGGGCAGTGGCAGCTATCATCTGGAGGCAGGCGGGATACTCTTGGGCCACTGGGTCCAGCTTCTTAAATAAATAAGCCATAGATCTTTTTTAGAGTCTCAAAGTTTGGGTGAGCACCCCCTACATTATCCCCTTTCTCTGATCCACATACACGTCAAAATGTTTGTAAATGTCTGGGAGAGCTGATGCTAGCACCTCCAATAAGGCTCTTCTCAGAGTCTTAAAAGCCATATCTATATCAGTGATCCATTCTATTTTGTCTTCTTGGCCCCTGGTGGCCTCATATCATGGTTTGGCTAAGTCAGTGATTCCTGGCACCCAAAACCTACAGACCCCAACAGATCCCAGAAATTCCTGAACTTGCCTCCAGGTTGATGGGGCTGGAATACTAAGAATGGTTTGATTCCTGCCTTCTGGCAGCATGAGTTGACTGACACCCTTGAATATGTGCCCTAGATAGGTGGCCTTATGTTGACAAAGCTGGGCCTTTTTAGCCAATCCTTGGTAACCAAGTTGACTCAGCTTCTATAGCAGATCTCATGTGGCCTCCTGGCATGTCTCCAAGTCAGGGCCCACAATGTATACTGGAGCACAGTTTACGGTGGGCCTACTGGTACTCACCCAAGGTCTCCTGCAGTGCCTGTCAAAGGTGGTAGGTGAGTTCTTGAATCCTTGAGACATGCATGTACAAGTCACTTGTCCCTTGAAGCCTCTCTCCAAGTCTTGCCATTCAAAGGCAAATAGAAGCTGGGATTTGGGTGACAGAGGCAGGCCACAAAGCCCTACACTGGCTAAAGCTTCAAATGGAAATCAGGGTCAGTTTGGTTAGCAAAAGCTATGTTCACACCTGACTGGTGCACCCTGGCTTCTGGGTCAAATAAGCATAGGTCCTATATGCTTTAAAAAATTCTTTCTAGATGTTCCCTGGAGATCTCATTCTTTCGCTCCATCCCCTGGCTCACTTTTGATAAGTTTTGCACTGTCCGGTGGCCTCTCAGAAGGCCCTATCAGAATTTGGTGGTAGGCCCGAAGCCTTTCCTTATCTTTTGCAATGTTAAAATCCCAGTTGAGTGGAATCAAAGGAAAGGCTGCATGAATATCAGCTTGAATTTGAGTGGGCAGTCCATTTGCTACCAGAACCAATTTCGAGGAGGCACTCATGATCCTATCTCTTTCCTTTGTAGTGAAAAGGACCTGGAGTGTTAGGGATCAAGAACTACTGAAGGAAAATACCAGACTCATGCAGTATGCAAGAACAAAGAGCATTTATTCTGCAGAAGTATCCAGCATGTCAAAGTCACCACCACTTCAGAATAATAATGAAGGACAAAGACTTTCAAGCCCCTTTTATAATATAACTTGCTTATTAAATCTAATTGCTTCTGAGATAACAGATATCTAAACCCTAAAGCAGATTCCCAGGAGTTGTAACCAAAAGTCATAAAAAAGGAGCTAAAGATCTATACCACAGATGCAAGGACAGAAGAGAAAATATTGACTGGGTTATTTATACAACACTCAAGGACAACTTAGTTATGGTTTTTAATTCTTCATAAACCTGTAAGCTATTAAAAATGATGAATATTCAGCCAGATAATTACTCTTAGTGGATATGCATGTCGATATTTTCTGTTATAAACCCCTTAGTCAATTTATAACCTGAATTTTTGTGCAAACTTGTAGTCAACTTTTTACCATATGATCTTGTACTCTGAAAGTCATGCAAGTGCTGAGAACAAACAGCAGTGACTCCCCTTTTTTTACCTAGACTTTAACTTAGAGCAGTGCATTTCTTAGAGAGATAGAACAAAGGCTACTTTACCTAGCATCTCACTATTTTACTATGAGGTGCTAAACAGAAGGCTGAAGCTTCTAGCCTCAGAGCAACTCTGAGAGGCAGATCAGGTACAGATACAAATGACCTTACACTTATGATGGGTAGACAGTTTATTATATTGTTAATCTAAGACCTCATTAATGAGTGCCAGGATATCCCATGTGTGCTGCATTCCTGCATCCTAGATGATTAGCCACTGAATGGGCTGCCCAGCACAGATGGTCTATCCTGAGATATCTCCCATTCATGTGGCAATCTTCAAGATGTTCCTTTAGGAGGAAATTTCATTGTATCATTTCTGGACTTTGGGGTCTGCTGCTGGAGCAAATGGTTTATGTCTTAATTTCAGAATGGATACAAAATGGGATTTAAAAGATTCCTTCAGGAGCAGATGTTGACAATCATCCAAGGTGGGCAGGGGAGTCAGCATGATTGAATCTAGAAGACCTGTGAGAGCTGATGGTCTTTCTAAAAACGGGAAGTTCTACAACTTCCAATTATAACAATCATTATTGGCAAATGAAAGATATGTCAGGAACTGTCTCCCATGAGCATCTGGGGGTCCCAGAGACCAGAGGGGTAAAACCATAATAGAGTTGGCCCTCTGGGCAATATGGGCCAAAGTGTAAGGTGGACCTCAAGTGGAATCAGGAAAGTATGCTTTTCCTCCATCCTCCTGTGTTGGCTGGGCAAGAGCAGTAGCATTGGTAATGGTGGCAGAAGCAGAAACATAAGGAAGAGGACAGAACCAAGAAAGAAAGAGGGAGCAAGCCAAGAGGAGCAGCTTTCCCTAGTATTTGGTTCAGGTGGCCCCAGGTGTCATAAACTAAACCATCATGCTGTAAATGATAAGATGGAAAATCCCCTCCTTACGTCATCCTACATTATAGGTGAGCCATTCACTCCTGGAAAAGATGGCTAGTTTGTAGGGTCTAACAACCAGCAAAAGTCTTTAAAATGTTTCAGGATCAAGCCCAGTGGGGTGCTCTGTGCCTCTCCCATCTTAGGAATCAAAGAAAACTTTGTATGAGAGGACAAAATGCACAAACAATACTCAGACAGACACAGAGGGATATTCCAGGGAAAACAAAAACCAACTACAAGGCTGTCTCAGAAGGTCTTCCTCCCTGTGAATAGGAGGCTGATAAATCCACAGCCACTTCAGAATCCAAATGAGATTCAGCAAAGTTTTCATCTTCTGGTAGGGGATGGACAGCATCCTCCACTGCTCATGGCTGGGTGGCAAAAATGCATTTCTACTTTGTCCCTCTTGGCCTCCAGATTAAATCCAAAACAGAATTATAGCCCAATCATAAACACAGATATGGAGAAGACAACAGATAGCCAGGCACCCAGACTTGCAGACTGGAAGAACACTCCACTATTTGAGTCAGGGTCTCCAGCAAATCCCAGATGAGCCCCCAAATGTAACAGCTCATGTTTCACTGAAGAATGACACCTAAGACTCAAAAAGTATGTAAAAGCAAAGATGATTTTATTCTGCAGAAGTTCAGCATGCTGGAGTCTCCCATTAATAGACTAGAGAGACAACCAAGTAAGCTTGCAGGCCTAATTTAAAGCCCATTAGGGAATTCCAAGTGTAGCTGACTTCTATGTTAATCTTTTTAGTCCATCTCTATGGACATTCAATTACTGGAGGGTGGGTAGAGGCTGGAAACTTGCTGAGAAAGTCTGGAAACTGCTACTGACCCATTGTCTTTGCATCAAGCCAGGTGGAGGGGCAGTTTCTGAGGCCTGAACTTGCCTGGAATTGACCAGTTCTTGGAAACCAAGATTTAGGTCTAGTCTCCTTAACTGCCAATTTGAAGCCTGTTGTGAAATTACCCTAGCCTTCTTATAAACACATGAAAGATGTAAATTCCCTCGGTACCTATACTCTTTCTGTCTCCTCAGGGTTTCCTGAAATCTAAGGGAAAGGATTAATGGATTGATCTAACTTAGAGACAAGTGTTCCAGCATCACCCATTCTCCACATAATGTGTAGGTGTGGGTCTCTATATTTGTTCCGATCTGCTGTGGGAACAAGTTTCTCAGATTATGACTGAGGAAAGCACTGATCTGTGAGCATAGCAGTATATCATTAAGAGTCCCTTTACTGCTCTGTTTTTTGTTATTGTTTCTTTTTTGTTTGTTTTTATAATTTTTTTTAGAACAATAGTATTTGGTATTACCCTAAATCCCTGGACTATCTTTTCTCAGGTTCTTGGTTACCCAAGCAGTATTGGAAGGCAGTTCATCATTGTAGATTAAAAAGTTTATGCCTGGGTTGATGTTTACATTTCTCCTTTGGTAGTATACAGAGTAACTTCCTGAACCATGCACGTTAGGGAGTAAGGATCAAGGCTCTATGTAAACGTCAGCTCAACTTCATGTTCAATGAATTTTTTTTAGCAATGGAGACTTGCTGTCAGTTTGTCAGGAGAGCAACCTATAGTCTGCATAACAGCCTGGGCTGTTTGTGGTTCGCATGGGACCTCATTGGCTAACAGCTCGATTATATGTAACCCAATGCCAGTAATTAAAGCTTCATTTGGTGACAAGTTATGTCCAGTTGGGGCTCTGAATCCATCATTATTTGACAATTTCATTGAGGTCATCTGCATATATGTATCTACTTTAGGAAGCTCCTCCTGTATTAGGATTTCATAGTAGTCCTCCATTGCCCCCTAATGTTATTTTTCTTTCCTTGTGTTCCACCACTCATGCTACTCTTCCTTCCAACTCTCTACTTGATACTCCCATTCCAGCCCTCCTTCCACAATTGTTTCCCTTTCCTAGAGCAATAGAACTGCCCTCCCAGTCTTTTACTCTACACTTAATCTCTGTGGTTCTATAGATTATAGCATAGATACCATTTACCTAGCAGCTAATATCCACATCTAAGTGAAAGAATCCTGTATTTGTCTTTCTAGGATACCTTACTCAGTACGATTTTATCCAGTTCTATCAGTTTAGTGGTGAGTTTCATGGTTTCCTTCTTTAAATAATGAATGAATAATATTCACTATGAAAAAAAAATTCTTTATCCATGCCTCTAACAAGCAATGTCTAGATTGTTTCCAATGTCTGCCTATTATGAATAAAGCTACAGTAAAAATGGTTGAACAAGTGTCCTTCAGTAGAATGAAACGTTCTTTGGGTATACACCCAAGAGTGGTGTAGCTGGATCATGAGGTATACTTTTTCCAAAATTTCTGAGCTATGGCCACACTGATTTTTCACAGTGTCTGTACATATTAACAGTTCCACAAGCAATGAAAAAAAATGTTTCCCTTACTCTACATCCTCTCCAGCTTACACTGTCATTTGCTTTATTGATCTTGGCTATTTTTGACAGGAGTAAGAAGTGTGAGATAAAATCTGAAAGTTAGTAAAGAAAATTAGTTCTATAATTCTTTCTGTGGGGTTTCGGTATCAGAGTCATTGTGCCCTCATCAAAACATTGATCATTGTTTCTTTTTATATTATCTTGTTGAATAATTTGGGGAGTATTGGTATAACTCCTCTTTGAAAGTCTGGTAGAATTCTGAGGTAAACAATCCAGCCTTTGCACCCTTTGATTGATAGACTTTTAATTGTGCTTTTATTTTTTATCAGGAAAAAAAGGTCTGTTTAAATTGTCTATCTGATCTTTATTTAACATTTGTAAGTGGTATTGATAAAATTATTCATTGTTTATAGATCTCCTAATTTGGTGTAATATAGTCATTCAAGGTGTGTCCTTATCATTCTTTGGATTTCCTTGCTTTCATTTGTGATGTTTCTCTTTTTATCTCTAATTTTGTTAATTTGCTACTTTTCAGTTAATTTGGATGTATTTTGCCAATTTTGCTGATTTTCTCAAAGAACTGATTCTATGTCCCATTGAGCTCTTTGTAATTTTGTTTGTTTGTTTGTTTGTTTCTAACTTATTGATTTCAGCCCTGAGTTTGTTTCCTGCCATCTACTCATTTGGGTATGATTTCTTTGTATTCTGAAGCTTTAAAGTGATGTTAAGTTACTAGTATGAGATTTCTCTAATTTTTTATGTAAGCACTTAGTGCTATAAACTTGCTTTTAGGATCACCTTCATTGTGTCCTATATGGTTGCTTATGTTGCTATTCATTTTCATTCAATTCTAGAAAGGAATTTCTTTAGTAATTTCTGTTTTGACGAATTTTTTCATTAAGTAATGAGTTGTTCAGGTTCCATGAGTTTGTAAGCTTTCTGTTGTTTCTTCAGTTCATAGCCAGTTTTATTCTATAGTGATCATATAGAATACAGGGTGTTATTTCAGTTTCTTGTATTTGTTGAGACTTGCTTTGTGTGTAACTAATCAGTTTTGTAGAAAGTGCCATGAGGTGCAGGAAAGGTATATTATTTTGCATTTTGGTGAAATGTTTGTAAATATCTTTTAAATCCATTTAATTTTTGAATATTATATTATTTCGTGTTTAGTTTTTGTCTAGATGAACTGTTTGTTGATAAGACAGTAGGGTATTAAAGTCACACACTATTAGTATGTGAAGGTCAATATACAATTTAAGCTGTAGTAGTTTATGAACTTGGTTTGATTATTATATGATGATGGGACTTTCATTTCTGGTCTCATGTATTTGGTGTTCTGTATACTTTTTGTACCTTGATAGGAATGTCCTACTTTAAATTAGGAAAAATTTCTTCTGTGGTTTTGTTGAAAACATTTTCTCTGTGTTCTTCCTGGGTTTCTTCTCCTTCCTCTAATTCTTATAATCCTTGGATTTTGTCTTTGCATATTTTCCGAGATTTCCCAGATATTTGTGGCAGGATACATTTATATTTAATATTTCTTTGATCAAGGTAACTATTTCTTCTATGGTATACTCAATACTTGAAATTCTCTCTTCCTTCTCTTGTATTCTGTTGGTAAGGTTTGCCTCTGAGGTTTCTGTTTTAGTTCCTAAATTTTTTATTTCCAGATTCCCATGAAATTTGATATTTTTTTATTGATTCTGTTCCTATTTTCAGTTCTTTTTTTTTATTGATTCTGTTCCTATTTTCAGTTCTTGAACTGTTTTTTTTATCAATTTCCTTCTACTGCTTACTTGTGTTTTCATAGATTGCTTTAAGGGATTTATTCATTTCGTCTTTTCAAAAGCTTTATCATATTCATAAAGGATATTTTAAGGTCCTTATATTGTGCTTTAACTATGTTATGTTTTACATGGACTACTGTAGTAAGTTTGTTTGGATTTAGTGGAGACATATAGCCCTGGTGGTTACTGTGCTTTTATGCTGGAGTCTAAGCATCTGTGTTTGTGAAGATTATATATCTTGTTTTTGTTGGTGATTGTTTTGTTTTTTTATTTCAGTTGCTTTTTCTCTTGTTTTTAGGAGGGTGTGGTGACTGTGTGTTGCATGGTAGGAAATTCTTCTGGGATCATGTTAGGTGTGGTCCATGAAGGTTTCAAGTTCAACATGTTTGTAACACTTACTAATATGTATGGGCTATAGGGAAGACGCTACATTTCCCTGTAGTTGTGTCTCCATAACCTTCGTCTATGATCCACACCTACGTCAAATTCATGACAGCAGATCATTTGGAAATCAGAAACTTGAATATAATGGCAAGCTCTTTTGACTTCGAGATGGATGTTTGTGGTATGCTGTTTTTGCTTCCTAGCTTGTTCTTCAGTCTTCTCAACCAGAAACTAGGCAAAGACTCTTAAAGTACATTTCTTACATGTATATTTTTAAGTCAATAGATAATCAGAAACATGTGAACTGGTTCTCACCTGAAGTACGTGAGGCGACAAGAAAAGCAAGCAAGGATCCAACATGGAGAGGGAAGTGTGAAGAGAAAACAATCAGCCAGCCAAGAAATTTGTTTCTAAAATATGGAGCCATAAGAAACACTGATTTCATGGAAGGACACCAATATGAGACCATTTCTGAGAGAAGAGAAATAAAAGAGTCATCTAAATGAGAATTCAAATTAAGCTTGAATAATCTTAAAAAAAATAAAGCAACACTTCTAAAGTAAACAGAAGGCTATGAAATGAAATCAGTTGGATATGTATCAAGGACTGTTGCATGTAGACAAAAGCACAATATTAATCTCAGAAACAAACAAACAAGAAGTTACCCAAGTGTATACCCCTCTCTTTGAGGAGTCTTAGTTCCTTCAGGATTGAAGAGTTAATACTGATTCTGTTGTGTAATAGCTTGGAATATTGTCCAACAAACAAGCTCACATTTGTCTCTCCATCAAAAAAAAAAAAAAAAAAAAAAACTGAGACTCCTGGCAGCAAAGAAACAAAGTATAAAGAATAGGCATCCAAGTTCACTCCATCAATGTGAATCCTCTCTGATTCAAGGTTAGCATCCCTTGACCTACCAATGCTTTGTAGAAACTATTATGCTATCACCTGCCTAAGAAGGAACAAAGCTGGGAGGAAAGTGAACTACTGTGTCTTGATCATTTACTCAAACAGATAAGCTTGCAGTCAACTTGATTCTCTAATTTCTAAAGTATCTATAATCATATATTTGAAGTGGAAATGGGTCTGTCTGAGACATGTTCTGCAGGTGCATTGAATCACCTATAGCATCCTCTACACTCTTGCTCCTCTACTGAGGGACCATATCTATGGAGGGGTGATTTATTCAATACCACTGGGATACTGTTTTTATATTAAACACTATATTATCTTTCAGACCAAGAGTTATAGAACCTTTGCTAAATAGCTTTGTGCATTCATGACTTTACTTAATGCTAAAACAGATCAAAATGTAGATGCAGCCCATTTAGGCCCTCAGGGTCTGGACTGTATGGAGTGTTAAACATGATCAGTGAGCCAAGAAGCTGTCAGCACCACAATAGCTGGTGCCAAGAGAGGCCTGAGCAGACTGCTCACTGCTGGCATGCCTCTCTGCTTGACAGTGATGCTGATGGTAGGAACACACGACTGCTGTTCTGGTCCTTGTCAGAACAAGAAATCAAAAGCAGTTCTACAAATAGCCATTTCAGTAACTTCTAGGAACCAAATACAAAACATTACTGTTTTGTGTTAGGGAGAGGGACATCGGAGGCAGGCTGACATCTGTGCTATGAATGGTACATGCCATGCTTTGTCTTGAACGGTTATAGTCTCTTCTCTAGGCTAATGTGATAACTGGAGGTTGAAAAGAGATTTCAAATTCTTTATAATCCCTTCCAATTTGTATTTTTAGTTCTACCACTGAGTTATTTCTGTAACTACACAGACAAATATAAGGTCAGGTAGCTTTGGCATTTATAAGAGTCTTTTGATTGAAGAGAAAAGAAAAGAAAATCACCAACATACAAGTGAAGAAAAACAAAAGTACAGTCAAATCTGACACTCATGTGAGAATTAATATTATGTCAAAGTAGTTTTACGAGAAAAATGTAATCAATTATAAAAATTAACATTCTGTAATGCTTAAATTTGATTTCAAGTCTTTTATCTGTTACTAAGTGGACAGATTTTCCAGTGCAAAATACATTTATTCAACTCTGTATGTATGTCAATAAAACTTTTTAGATGGCAAGGAACTCATGATACTGAATAAGACATACCAAAATGTATAACATCAATGCAATTTATATGCTGTTGTAATAATTGTGAGACCCCAAACATAGCAGAGTGGAAAAGCAGAATCTCTATGTCCCAGGATCGTCAATGTTAAGAATTCATAGATGTATTCATATTCTGAGCTCCAGACTACTTATAGGCATACTGACAGGAGCCAAAGGGCAATGAGTGCCACCCACCCATGGTGCCACATTTCTTCAGTCACTGAAAGGGGCCTTGAAGACATTTACAAATTACTACAATAATGACAAATAAGAGAAAGACTTGGAAGCAATATTTGTAACTCTCTGACATTCTAGTGACTTTAAACACATACAAAGAGTGTTTTTTTGGAAAATTGAATGTGTTATAAAGAGATTTTAAGGAGTTCCAAACAAGTCTTTTTATTAGTAAGTGTTCTAAATTCCAACTTGGTTAATGGATGATTTTTAAAAATTTATTTTATTTTTAATGACATGTGGGTCAGGATGGGTGTGTTTACCTGTTTAGAGATACCATTGGAGGAGGAGCCCTGAGATATGTGTCACTTTGCCCTTGAACTAGACTGACATGTGATTGTGAGCACACATCAATGTCTCCAGATCCATAATCAAGAGACTTTTGGTATAAACATGGTAGGTGTGAAAAATTACTTCACTGTTGGTATGGTTAAATATGTCAAAGCACACACACTTTACTTATAACACATTTCCCCAGTTGCTGCTTATCTAAAGTTCAACTCAATCCACATCTGATAGACTATTTAATGAAAATTATATGTAGAAAATATTTTGTGATTCATTACTATTTTCAAATATGGTTTTAGACACACTACTTATTCTTGAATTATTTTTCCATTTTCTTTTTTTCTGTTTCTATGCCCCATGAAGTCTTTTAATAAAACATATTTTAATCACTGTATTTTCTGTGTGTGGTATTTTACTTGCATGTATATCTGCATCAGATTTTCTCCTGGTACCTGAAGATACAAGAAGAGGGTATTGGATCTCCTGGAACTGTAGCCACTATCAGTTGCGAATGATCCTATGGGTACTGGGAATTAAACCTGAGTTCTCTGGAAGAGTACTCAGCCACTAGCCACTGAGAAATCACTTTATCCCCACTGCCCCATTAATTCTTCAGTTGTTGCATTTGCTAGTTAAGTCTTTCATTGTGGGGTGATTTATCATTTAGAAAACATGTTATATGCATGAGGTAGACTATGACACTTCTGTAACTATATTAATATACTTTAATCATATTTCCCTCCCCACATTCTACTTCGCCTTTGACTTCCAGGTTAGTCCCATTTAATCTCATGTCTGCCTGGGCTTTTATTGTTGTTCTTGTTGTTGACCTATAGTTATTGTTGGTCTAAGTTTCCATATATGGGAAAAATTATAATAAAGGACTAGCTTCTTCGACTTACATCATAGTCTCTACCTTGAAGCACTTTTATCTGAAAACAACATAATTTCATTGTACTTTTATGTTTAAGTTACAGTCTATAATGGCTGTTTCATTTTTTTTGCTTGTTTGCTTTTTGTTTTTTAAAAACAGGGTTTCTTTTTGTAGTGCTACCTGTCCTGGAACTCTCTCTGTGGAACAGGCTGGCCTCCAATGCAGTGATCTTCTTACTTCTGCCACATGAGTACTGAGATTAAAGGTTTGCACCACCAGCTCCCGGATTTAATGGTTGGTTCTTAATTATACAGATTCGATCCTATTCTGGAAGCCCAAATGTCTGTATTTTATGTTTGAATTCTTACATAAGAGGAGAACACACTTGAACTAGCTAAAATAAATCAAAAAAAGAGGTCAGGAGGTGTTATGAATTTTAAAACATAGAAACTTTAAGGATGGTTTTACCTTTTTAGGTCTTCTTAGCTGCATGAATAAAATTACCATCAATATACATCATCATTATATGTTCTTTATATAGCAGTATTGATTACTTATAAGCAATATCCAAATTTCTACTTAAAGGATAAGTGAGCAATTTAAGATGAAGAAATATTATAAAAAAATGTGCTTGGGAGGAGTGTTGAATTTAGAGATGACCCTAGATGCACTGCTGTCAAATAGAACTAAGGGTCTTGAGTATGACTGCATTGTTATACAAAGCAGCAGTTCCTAGGGAAATAGCATCATCTTTGTCTGGTGAGACTTCTCATCTATTTTGTGAGTATTCCTGGGGAGATATTACCAAATGCCTCTTTACCTTATATAAGGATCCCGTGATAGATACAAGGAATTATTTTGGCTTCATTTATCTTAAAGAACTTGTAAGTTTATTGCTATTAATTACAATGGCATAACTTAGAGGTTTCTTACAGGAACATGTATGACTCTTAATCATCTGCATCATTAAAAAGCCCACCTCGATATGTATGATTATTCATAAAAACCCCATTCCTGTTTCTCTCTGAACAACTTGTTTACAACTCAAGGATTCTACAGTACCTGTTCAGAATCAGTTGTTACGGCTTATATAACCCAAGAAAGAGGCTTTGGGAATCTTGAAATTTTCAGAAACCTCCTGAGCCTTGTAGAATTTGTTTACTTCCTGAATCTTAAAAGTTTCCCCTCTCCATCAGGAGAAAATGTTGGAAGAAAGAGCTTCATAACATAGCCCAACTGAGGAGTTCAGATATTATTTCTTCTCCCATTAGAAAAAAAGTGAGTTAATAAATAATCTTTTGGCTTTTCTGTTTTTCTCCTTTTTGTTTGTTTAGTTTAGGTTTTTTTTGACATTGCAAAATATTAAAGGAAAATCACAAAAAAAATACATAGATTAATTTATCCTCCTAAACTTGAAATACTGCCTCAAATACCAAGAGCCAAAAGGTTATCAGTTTTGATCATGTATGGTAAGAACAATCCTTAAATACATTATATTTTAAGTTCTTATACAATAGCTTAATGCTTAGATGGCTAAAATTCACAGAGTAAACTATAACGTAACTTAAAAGAAGAAAAATGGTGTAATAAAGCATCTAACATTTCATATTTATATATATTTACTGTTACCCTATCAAAGCTGAGAATTTTGACAGCTTGGTACCTGTGTCTTACATAATTCAAAGAGGCCCAGAAGAGAAAAATATCTTTAAACTAGAAGGACTTTGATTAATAAATGAAGAAAAGTAATATTAACTGTATATGGACTTAATAAAATAGCTATTGCAAAAAAAATGCTTGCTTGAAACATTGGTGCTATCATTTTTATTTGTTTCTCTTGGGTGTTTGTTGTTTGTTTGTTTTGAGAGAGAGTAAGAATGAACATGAACTTGGGTGGCTATGTTGTAAGGATGGATTTGTATGAAGAGAAAGAACATGATCAAAAAAAAGATTCTTGAACTAAAAAGATGTAAAAATGAAAACTTATATTTAGAAGCTGACATCAACTGCTACTGTGTTAAGATAGAAACCTCCCTCTCATGCTGAATATTGAATGGTGAATGTCTCCAGGATTATCTGTGTGCATACATGAGCATATGTAAGTGAACTTGTGTATAGACTAATTTTAAGATAATTTTTGTTAATTCTTTGTGAACTTCATACATTCTAATTTCATCATATTCATTCTTGACAATTCCTTCCATATTCATGCTGAGTCCCATACCAAACCAACTTTGTGACTTCATTTTTATTAAAAACAAATAACCAGTGAGAACACTTTGTGAGGTCATACAGATTTGGATGTGTAACCTTGCTAAGAATATTATTATTGAAGATCAATATTCCATGATATTGACATTTTGTTGTTGTTGTTTGGTAGTTTTTGTTTGTTGGTTTGGTTGGTTACTTGGTTGGTTGGTTAATTGAATTTTTTTTTCTTTTGTTTCATTTTTGATATTTAGTCAGAGTCATCCTTTGTAACCCTGTCCTGGACTCTATGTAGACCTGGCTGTCCTGAAACTCACAGAGATTCACTTGATTCTGTTACTAAGTATATCACCATATCTGGATCATGATCTTGATTTTTTAATTGTTTAGAAACCAGATCCAATCTTTGTCTATAATAGGCAAATTAACTCTATGTTTAATATATACTGTTAAGCCAATCCACATCGCCATTTATTTACCTTATTTTTTTCTTTGTTTGTTTCTTTGGTTTTAGGTCTGTTCTTTCATACTCTTAATTGAGTTCCGCCTTTTTTGAATCTCATTTTCCTATTTTAAGTATTTCATTTATTTATATATGCATTTATTTACTTATAATCAGAGCATCATTACATTGACATGTTCACTATTTCATCATCTTTTCTATCCCTACCCTTGTTTTGAATGGATTTACTTTTAAAATAATGGTTTAAATAATTTTAAATGGTTTTAATTATAAAATGACTTGAAAATAATGGTTTTATAAATAGTTCCTGTAAAAATAACTGCTGTTTCTTTGAATGTACAATCTATCTTAAATCCACAGGAAGATCTATTTAATGCAAAAGATCTCATTATGTTCAAACTATATATACCCAGTGTCTGGGTAGATAAAATAAGCCTCTCATTCATAGTCTGTAGTCATACTGAAAATAAAGATTGTTGTAAGCTTCAGGAAATCCACCTCTCATTGGTCAAATGGACTCTAGGGAAGTACCTCTGTCAATCAACAGCCTAATTTTCCCACATATTGCCTATGCCTATGGGAGGGATTCCTACTCCATCCCCTGGTTTTGGGACTCATTTCCCCACAACTACCAAGACCATGGCCCTAAAAGTTTCAAATGTATACCTAGAAACAAACTTTTCTTCCTAACATACTTAATCATACATATATGTATATATATATATGTGTGTGTGTGTGTGTGTCTAATTATATCTATATCTAGCTGTATGTATGTATGTATGTATGTATGTATGTATGTATGCATATTGTGGGAAAAAAAGGGGGCCACAGCAGTGGTCCCGGTGGGTTTTCATACGGCAGGTCCCACATACAGGAGGAAGTCTAAGGTTCCAGAGGCTGGAGGCTTTGGACGGCAGGCTCCAATGACATGAGAAAGTCCTTGGTTCCAGAAAGATTTATTTTCATGGTAGACGGTAGATGGATTTGGATGTACCACCCTGAAACTCAGGGCAGTCCTGAGTTAAATAGGGAGGGAGAAAGGGGGAAGGTCTGAGGAGGAATGCTTAAATCTTCTCTGCCCTCTGGCCTTCATTAATATGTAAATCCCTAGGGCCTGAGGCGTATGGTCACGCCCTCTACCTATGCACTTTGGGAGGGGCTATAATGGACTGAACAATGTATGTCTATGGAGACAAGACTGCTCTTCAGGACTCTGGGTTCTGGGGAGGTGGCCGAACGCCTGCCACTTCTCACTTAGAGTCTCGGGGTTCCAGGCCCATGCCCAGCCAAGAACCAGGATACCCTAACACAGTATATATATATATATATATTACATTGAGAGAGAGAGAGAGAGAGAGAGAGAGAGAGAGAGAGAGAGAGCAGGCTAGGATGACTCTATGACAGTCTTTTAATTGGCAATTAAGAGCACTAGGTCTAAATCTCTGTTTCCAAGCAATTCCAGGCAATTCCAGGCAAGTCCAGGTCTCAAAATCTCCCCTGCTACCTGGACTGGGGCAAGGACAGTGGGTCAGTACCAGTTTCCAGGCTTCTTCAACAACAGTTTCCAGACTTCCACAACAAATTTCCAGCCCCAACACCCTGGTGATAGAATGTCCACAGTGATGGACTCAACAGATTGACATAGAGGTCTCCTACCTAGAAATTCCCTAATATGCTTTACATCAGGCATGCAAGCTCACTGGGATGTCTCTCTATTCTGGTAATGAGAGACTCCAGAATGCTAGACAACTGCCAAATAAAATATTCTTTGTTTACACATACTATTTTAGTCTGGGATATAATTCTTCAGCAAATCATGGACCCTTATAATACGTGTGTATGTGTATGGAATATGTGTGTGTGTGTGTGTGTGTGTGTGTGTGTGTGTGTGTGTGTGTGTAGAGAGAGAGAGAGAGAGAGAGAGAGAGAGAGAGAGAGAGAGAGAGAGTTCTGTTACAGCAGCCTACCAATCCGGATGTTTCCTGCATCCAAGACAGCTCCAAAGTAGTTAACTGTGGTTGCCCCAGTCTAGCTTCCCAGGTGATTCAACTGGGCTTGAACTTTTCTTGTCAAAGATGGTCCCACAGATCCTAGACAATAGTGAAAGAGCCAGTTTCCCCAAAACTTGGCCACAATCTCAATTTTCTTAGAGACCCTGAAGACAGCATTGCCCTTAGTCAGCAGGAAGTAGACTAAAGAACAAAACACCCTCACTCCTGCCCCATAATCACTCCTTCCTAGTTCCTAATTTTTAAACATAAAAGGAGGAATGTTAGCTTGTAACAGATTCCACTAAACTCCTCCCACGAATCGGATCTAGCAATGGCTTATGTCATCATCTGCTACCTCCTAGTGCTTCAGGTGTAGGCTGTTCCCACAGGTTCCCAGCCAGAGTCTCTCTGTTCCCCTCTCCCTTTCCTCTCTCTCTCTCTCTCTGTCTCTCTCTCTCTCTCTCTGTCTCTC
>NW_021604617.1:14748544-14788024 GCF_004785775.1 Grammomys surdaster
TCTCTCTCTCTTTCTCTGTACTCCATCCTCTTCACTGCCTCATGGTTCTGAGCCTGTCTGTCTGCCTGTATACTTGTCTGCCTTTACTCCTCCTGCAGGTCCTCACTCCCTTCCCTTTTCCCAAATAAATGCCCATCATACCAGATCTATTGCACGGCAGAATTACTCAGAGGCATACCTTGGCCCGGGCCCACCATAACAATACGAGTGATAAGTTTTCCGAAAATTCAGAGAGATTCTAAATAATCTTTATCAAGAGCTTGGGGCTACAATGGTAGAGTCAATAGGTTTCATGATGTGGGGATAATATAAAAGAATAATTACAACAAATGGACATTTGTGGGAGAAAATGATGTTAACAACGTAAAAATATAAATGTAATAATATAGTTTACAAACATTGGATACTTTATGAAGAAATCTCAGTTTACATGTGATATACAGCTTGCGTTAACCAGATCCTAAATATTAAGTTAAAAATTCACTTTTTTTTCCAAATTTAAGTGAGTTAATATTTTAAACATTTACTTATAGAGAAGCAGAGTGCCAATGTAGCTACAAATGCATAATAGACAGGCTCATTGGTTATTACATTTTGTGGATCATAATAAAATAACAGTAAGTATCGTCCTCCGCTCTATATTATTAACAGTTTCTATGTGACCTTTCCATTCCTGTTAGAGAGGATGATAAAGCTTGAAATTTGTTTTTAAACAATTGACTCTTAATGCAACAGTTTAAAACAAAGAGATCTCTCTGTTTAAAAAAAAAAAGTCATTTCATGAAGGAAGAGATACCCAACATGTTATTCATGGTGAAAAAGTAAAACACCAAAAACCAGAAGCAGTCTACTGTATTTTGTGTAATGGTAATCTGATGTTACAGAACTCCTGTAATGCTGCTGTAGACACATAGTCATTGTGCACTCACGCCCTCTTGCTGGAAGATGTGATGTGGAAGTGTATTAGATTTGCATTTCCTTCTCCCAGATGTTGTAATTATGTAATTGTGTCACAAAACTCATCTCTACAACCCCTCTCTAGGGATTTAATGATTTACCACCTTTGCTTCATTACACAAATTAACACCAACACAAACTCTCTCCCTGGGTTACCTTTGTAAATTTTCAATAATATAATTGCTTTAGAGGCCTGTACAAGCTATTAATCAGAGATATTTTAATTAAATGTAAGGTGATAATTGCCTTTCACTAGCAAATTGGGTGTGTGAAAGTTAAGAGACAAACTGAAAGAGTGTTAGTTCGGGTTATTTAGCTGGATTGAGGAAGCACTGAAATCTTTAGTTGTTGCTTCAACATTTGGAGGAGACAGAAAGACTGGAGGACAGTAGATGCTGGAGCATCTCTTTCCTGGCTCGTTTCCTCTTTTTAAGTCACACACTTAACACAGCATTAAGAACGACCACGATTCCATTCTTAATGAGTGCCCCATTCTGCTGAAAGGTGACAAATTGGCAACTTCAGGGAATAGAGTCCCACATCCAGAGACTGGATACCAGATTGATGGTGACAGGGATAAATCCTCCTATCACACCTCCACCAGTTCATCTCAGCCAAAGATCACAAGGAGCTGGCAGCCTCTGATGTCTGCTCAGGATTCATATTCTCTGACCTGTTTGGCTTCTGCCTCTCTGCAGAGACCACCAGCAGGGGAGCTAATTAAGGTTAGTTGTAACTTGCACCTCCCTTCCCCCAAGATTAGTTGAGTCAGGATCAAATCCGTTATAACAATTCTCTGCCTGCTGTGAACAGCCATTAACCAGTAAGGAACTTGTTTCCAGCATCAATCCAGTGGGATTGTTTCAAACCTAGAAGATAAGGGTGTAATAAATCCTTTGAGTCATCCAAGTCTCCACTAGTCTTGCAATGGTCTTAAAATGAGATTTTTTTTTAATCCTCATTTTTTTTCCTCTTTACAGGCTGTATGATTTTGCTCACTGTCTGGTCTTTGCGTGTCTCTGCATAAGCGGTTTTAGGCTTTATTTAAGTGTCTTATTTCCAAGTGCTCATGACTTTATGCAGGGCTTGCCACACATCACTCATGCCTTATTTTGTAGGGCGAGTGAGTAATTAGCATCTTTCACAATTAGCCAGGGTTTGCTCTGCTAATTTCATTCCTTGATGGAAGGTGCTAACTTGGTGTGAAACTGTAATATGCGGGGTGATTTATTAAGTCTCTGCTGATGGGTGGAAATCACATGCTAGCCCTCCCTGTTGAGAAAGTTAACAGCATACATTTGGAAGAGATGGTATTTGAAAAGTGGTGCTGGTGTGATTGAATGTGTGAATGTATAATGTAGTCAACACAGATAGCCCCTTTCTGATTAAATTGTATTATAATCATGTGGCAGTTTGATTTAAAAAAAAAAAAGACACTGAAGGAAGAAATATGTGCTCATCCTCAAAAGCAGCTGCCAGTCATATCATGGGAGGTATAGAGGAAAATGTTAATCCTGTTTTGGTGGTAATGGTTTGGGTGTTATTGTTGTTGTTGTTTTGGATTTTGTTGTTGTTGATGATGTTGCTGTTTTGTTTTTTTAAGCAACAAACCAGAGTTATTTGACCAGAAAGGACTTTGCCTCTTAACACAGGCACCAAATATGTTGAGGAATGTTGGGAGCCGACTCCTAGCAGAAAGTGGCTATCATCTTTGCAGCCATCTTGAGCCATATACCCTGACAAGAGACTTGTTTTCAACAGCCTACAACAGCTGAGCATACTCTGATAAACATCTTGTTTTTCTCACATATCTTGTTTTGCTGTTTAGTGCTGGCAGCTGCACAGCTGATGTGGTCTCCACGCTGCAAGGCACATGACATAGTGCCTTCAGCTGTGCTTGTCCATGAGGGCAAGGCACATGATAAAGGGTATAAATACCCAGGATTTCCTTTCAATAAAAGAGATTTGATCAGACCCTCTGTCTTGTCTCCATTCTTTGTGTTTCTTGCTCCTCCATCCCCACTCTTGCTAGACCCTGACCCTCGGACTGGAGCAGCAGAACAGGCCGGGACAGAAGAAAAGCCAAAATTAGACAATTTGGGACTCACTCCATTAGATTTACTGATGTTATTTTTCTATATTTTGTTTCTTATTTTAACCATAAAATCCTCATATTCTGTTGAAAACTCCTTATTTGTCTTGAGATAAAGTCTCAACATGTATAACCCAGACTAGCTGTGAACTAATACCTCTTGCTCCTATAAGGTCCATGATTTGATGAAGAATGATACTCTGGACTCAAATTGTATGCAAAAGCAGAGTGTTTTATTCTGCAGAGGTCCAGCATGCTGGAGTCTCTCATACTAAGATAGAGACACTTAAGTGAGCTGGCAGGCCTTATTTAAAGTACATAAGGGGAATTCTGAGGTAAGTGGCCTCCATCCTAATCTGTTGAGTCCATCTCTAGGAACATTCCAGAACCATTGCCAGGATCTGGGGGCTGAAAACTTGCTGGAGAAGTCTGGAAACTGATGCTGGCCCATTGCCCTTGTCTCAGGCCAGGTGGCATGGCAGCTTCTGATGGCAGGACAGTTACTGACTAGCTGCCTAAAGACTAGTTTTTTGGTTTCTTTGCTTTTTGGTTGGTTTTTAGTTGTTTTTTTTTTTTTTTCTCTTCTTGTAGTAACTGCCTTGCCTGAGCTTTCCTGGACTCTTAGGCATAGTCTCCTAAACTGCCAATTTTAAGCCTGTCATGCAATCATCCTTGCCTTCTCATTCCCAGTTCCTGAATGTGGAAATTACTTTACACAAAGTGAGCAGGCTTTATTATGTATTAGAAATATATATGTATTTAATACATTATATATATATATATATATATATATATATATATATATATATTAGAAATACATATGTATATACATGTATATATGTATATATTGACATAATAAAGCAATTCTGTCAAGCATAATTGTCTCTTAATTAATAGGAGTTATTTGGTATGTTCATTAAAATTTTAATTAAAGGATGTTTTATGAGGCACTGGACAGATAACTCAGTGGTTAAAAGCATTTTCTATTTAGAATTCAAGTTAGTTATAAATGGGGGAAATATGAGTCTGAAACTCACCAGAGTTTTATTTCTTTATTGATTTATTATTTAGTTGTTTAAATTTCAAATGTTGTTTCCCTCCCAGTTCCTGGCTCCTAGAGTCCCTTCCTCATCCCCCAACTCCCAGTCCCTTCTCCTCTGAAAGGGTAGGGCCCACAGATATCCCCCCTACCCTGGCTCATCAAGACTCTGGAGGGATAAGTGCATCCTCTTCTACTGTAGCCACACTTGGCAACCCTATGTGCCTCAGTAGAGCTCCTGTATACTCTTTGGTCGGTGGTACAGTCTCTGAGAGCTCCAAGGATCCAGATTAGTTGACTGTTTTGTCTACCTGTGCAGTTCCTATCCCCTTCAGAGCCTTCAATTATTCCCCCCAGTTCTTCCATAAGAATCCTCAACCTTCATCCAGTGTTTGGCTGTGGGTATCTGCATCAGTTTCAGTTGGCTGCTGGCGCTGGCTGCTGGGTAGAGCCTCTCAGAGGACAGTTCTACTAGACTCCTCTCTGCAGGCATGTAAGAGTGTCAGGGATTGGAGCTTGACAATGGGATGGATCTCAGTTTGGGCCAGTTATTTGTTGACCATTCCTTCAGTCTCTGCTTCATCTTCGTCTCTGCATTGTTTTTAGACAGGACAAATTTTGGGTAAACATACAGTTGGACCAGCACTATTTTTTTCCCATTGTATGGTTTCAGCTTCTTTGTCAAAAATCAAGTGACCATAGGGCTGTGTTTATTTCTCTGTCTTCTATTCGATTCCATTGACTAAACAGTCTATTTCTATACAAATACCATATTTTTTTAATCACTCTTGCTTTATAATATAGTTTGAGATCAGGGATAGTAATACTTCCAGAAGTTCTTTTACTATTCAGTATTGTCATTGGGACGTCTTTTTAATTTTTTAAAAATTTTTATTGGTCATTTTATTTATTTACATTTCAAATGTTATCCCCATTCTGGTTTCCTCCTAAAAAATCCCCTACCCCACCCCCTCTGCCCTGCTTCTATGAGGGTGCTCCCCTACTCACCCACTCACTCTGCCTCACCACCCTAGCATTCCCCTATGCTGGGCCATCAGGCCTTCAGAGGACTCTCATCAGGGCTTTAAATATAAATAATCATTATATTGTTTTGTGTTTATTTTTATGAAAGAGAGATTTGTTTTAGTAAAGTTTGTCTTTTATTTACAACATTATTATTATTATATAAATATAAATATAAAATATTATTGTTACTGCTATTTTTATCTGATATGTATGAGGTGTTGAATTTATGTCTGTGCATTAAGTGTTCACTTGGTGTCCTCAGTAACTAAAAGTGGACATCTGTTCTTCTGGACCTGGATTTTCAGACAGTTTTGATCAACTTGGAGGTATTGGTAACTGAACCTAGGTCCTTTGGAAGAATAGTCCGTGATTGTGACTTCTTACCCACCCTCTAGTTCCATCTTAAAAGATTTTAAGAAAATAGTAGAATTTTTTTTCATCAATTTATCTACAAAATATACAAAGTATTCTCTTCTAATTTATTGTTATATATTTCATCTTCAAAGGGTATTTTCCCTTGCATTTAAAATATTAAAAATTAGGAAACATACTTGCTTTATATAAATGTATATATGCATATATATATATATATATATACACACACATATATATATATGGTGAGAAAGAGAAATACTTATAGTGTAATATATGACCTGATTGTTCTATTGTTGTTTAATCACAGCCTCATGAGAAGAATCCTTGGTTCTTTCAATTGTTCATTTTAATTTTTCTACTAATTGCACGTGCAGGAAATATTAATGTGTCATGTTTGGGGATTTTATAAAAAAATGGTATGTGTCAACATATAGTGCAATAATTCTTTTCTTTCCACAAGAGAAAATTACTATTTTTCTCATATCTCAAAGCTTTCTTCTCAGTTAACATACTCACAGTACTTTTTAAAATTTGATGATACATTTAATCCTTTTTGAGTCTCCATTTCAGGGCTGCTCATCTTACATACCTTGCCTCACTGCAAATTAGGTACTTTGGTTTCCATGGCAACAATTCTTGCCCAATTTCATTTTTGCTGACTTGCTTTCTCTCTTTTTTACCTCTCTGGGGGTCTCCTTGACACTGCCTTGGGCATAGATGCTGAGTTTACCACTTTAACCTCCTCCTTATATTTATTAACTGCTTATGAGTGACTTCCATCTTCATCATCATCCATACATTTTTGGTTGATAGACATCTTGAATACTGAGGGGCATTAGTATTATTAGAGAAAGCACATTTCAACATCAAATTACCTGACTAGTGTAGACCTAAATAGGAAACAGAAATTGAAGCAAAGACCTAGGAAATGAGGGTGTGAGGTATACATTCATCTGAGGAATAATCTTTGGAGCTATAAATAACATTCAGGAAAAAAGGCGTTTCTAATACAAATTATACCCTGGATGTTTAAAGACCAGGGGGAGTCAGGATAATTGGAAATGACATAGAAAAGTATGTAGATCAGACAGGACCTTGCAGGTCACTCTAAGTTTAGGCTTTTACTGAGAATAAGTAGATGTTTCAAAGAGAGTTCTGGGGAAAAGATCAATAAAATAATATCTATAAGTTGGTAAAAGTGTAACATTCAGAGGGAAACAGGACTGGTTATGAATATCTGTAAATTTAACACATTCACATAAAGTCATTTCCTATGACATCAAGGAACAGAACTAGAACTTATCACTTCATATCCGTTCCCAGTCATCATTTGATCTGTAAATTTGATGATAAATCTCTAATCAGAAGACTTATATATCTATACAACTGAAGTTATTAGGTAGAAGACATGACTTCAGAGTTATATGGCATTTCTTATCTGTCATATAACTTTATCTAAGTCAGTCTGTTAAGAGCAAAAGAATTATCAAGTTTTCTTCCTAGATCGTCTTATATAAAATAACATTGGCAAATATTAAAATGAGTTTTAGTCCTCATCTAATATTTATTCATTTTCTATACACATAATTTTATTTATAAATTATACTAGGGCAGCTTATTCTGCTTAGATTGTTACCAACTTTTGGTCTTTGTATTTCTTTGTAACCTCATAGAAAACTTGTGATATATTCTGTGTCTATAATTATCCTACTATATGCACAAAAAGTTTGGTAAACTTGGTATCTGTTCTCTTTAACATCTAGGAATTATACTCAAGGATACAATTCTACAATGCTACTGAAGAAATTAAAATATTGTGATAAAGAGCATTATTAATTTCAATTCTTCTAAATTCTTTGGGTATGAATAATTTTAGGAAAATATAATACATTTTATGTGATGCATTTTTTCATTTTAATTTCTCGAGAAGCCAGTCTATGCATTACAGCGTTTCTATTTTGACTTAACAATAAATTTTGTGGAATTTAATCAATCAGTGTCAAATAGTAAATTGATATATATATATGGAGAGAGAGAGAGAGGGGTGGGGGAAAGAGAGAGAGAGAGAGAAGAGAAAGAGAAGAGAGAGAGAATCCATTTCAGTTGCAATACTAAAATCTGAATACTTTTTTCTGTTTTAGTTGAAACATTTTAGATTTCAGTGTGATGCATCTTTATTAGGCTAAATTAGCAGTCTTTTATTATTTGTATACCACAAGGAAGGCATTTAAGACACAGAGTTAATGATAAAATCCACACACTCAAGGAATTTAGAGACATCACACTAGGGTAGAGCAAAGCAACTTCAACTTAATAAATATGTGAATAAAACTGTTTTGATGATTATTTTTGGAAAGCTTTGACTCCTATAAAGATGAATAGCTCAATAACTAAAAGGAAAAAATATTTTTCAAAAAAAAAAACTGTAACCAGATTTGTGATAGCACATCTAATTCTCCATATTGGAATTTGACATACAACTAAGAAAATTTTACTGTTTTGCTGATTCTTCCTTCAATGACTCATACAAATTTTGGTAATATATTTATGACAGTTTGATGGAGGCCAGCCCCAGCAGGGGTTTCTTACTTGTCAGTTCTCCCTGAGGCAGAGTAGAGGGAGGAACATTGGTGGAAGGGAAGACTTTTGTCTTATGAGATAATTCAGGTTGGTGTATAATAATTAAAAGTTTACTTATCCAATTTACTTTTCTACTGTAGATGACCTGCCTTCTGTGTTCCTCTGAGACCATAGACTGTAGTTTCTGACACTCAGCACTTCATCCTAAAACAGCAAGGGATCGCTGGGCAGTGGTGGCACACGACTTTAATCCCAGCACTTGGCAGGCAGAGGCTGGCAAATTTCTGAGTTCGAGGCCAGCCTGTTGTATAGAGTGAGTTCCAGGACAGCTAGGGCTACACAGCGAAATCCTGTCTCGAAAAACAAACAACAACAACAACAAATCCAGCAAGGGATTAAAGTAGCCTTTGATCTATGTCAGATGGAACTGTACAGCTCCAACTTTCAGCCTACTAGTTGGAAGTCACAGGAAGAAAAAGGGACACTTTGAAAAGTAATTTTAGCATTTATTTCTACATTGTGAAATGTCTCCTAAGTTCTCTAAGAAAAAGAGGAAAGACAGAATGAATGACAAACAGGGATAAAAAGTTCACTCTCTTCTTTTTGTTCTTAGCACTTATAAATCTTTCAGAATACATAATCACACGGTAAAAAATTCATCACAAGTTTATGCATAAATTCAAATCATAAATTGAATCAGAAGTTTCCAACAGTGAATGTTTACATGCATATCCATTAGGAGTAATTTTCTAGCCAAACATTCATCACCTGCCAATGTGTGTTCAATGTGAGTTAAAAACCGTAACTAAGTTATTAATGAAGGGTTATATAGACTAACTCATTCAATATTTGATCTTCCGTCATAGTACCTATAGCAAACCTTTAGTTCCCTTTTTATGAACTTTGTTTAATGGATTTACAACCTCTTGGACTGTGCTCTGAGTAGTAGAAAGTCTGATTACTATCGAGAAGCAATTAACTGGTGACACATGGGAGACTAGCAGAGTTCTCATTGCAGTTTTGACTGTCAGAAAAGGACCTAACAGCAGTCCCATTATGAAAGTACTTAATAAATACTGATATAATTTAGGAATTATTATAGGATAATCATTAGGAATTAACATGCCATCTATTTGTCTATACAGCATAACTACAAGACAGTATATCTTCATAGTTTCCAGACATCTGTTCAAAGGAGTGGGCTAATGCCTAGTGATGATTGTTTTATATGTAATAATAACAAGAAAAGCATATTGATTGCAAGAATATTTCCTAAAATGATTTTCTCTTGGGCCTTGCCTATCAGATTTTGAGATGTTTCCTAGTGTCCAACCTATAAATAAAGTACTTTAGACAACTAAAGACTCCTTGGAGAAAAAAAATTAGCTTTGCCTAGGGAAGAACTTCCATATTGTTTACAATACAACATGGTATCTCCTGAAAACATATACATACAAATAAAAAAAAATGAACCCAGTAGGTCGTATTTGCATATTTTGGTGTGTGTGTGTGTGTGTGTGTGTGTGAAACAATGATAAAAAAAGAAGATATTAATTGTAGACTAGGAGAGCCCTGGGGGCTAGAAGGAGGAGGGCAGGAAGGTGGAAAGACAGGGGCAGAATGATGTAATTTTATCTTAATTAAAAATTTATGAAAATTAAAAAAAATCAAAAAGGAACTCAAATTATTCAATAGTTTTCCTGTGTTCATGGTTTGACAAAGAACATAATGCCCACTTTTTGAATTATCAAAGTTCCCACCATCCCTTTATAGTTGGTTTCATTTCCTTCTTCTGGATAAGTGACAAACACAAACATTATTTAACAGAATTCTACAGCTTTGGGTAACACTTTAAAAAAATCAAAAACAAATGTACAAGTTCTTTGTCTTTTAAACCTTTTCTAATTTTTTTCATTTTTCTTTCTATAATACTGTGCAGTAGACACCATTTTGTTAGTGGTGTTTTTTTCTTTTTCTGAAGTTATACTTTAATCAGGCTAAATATCAGTTTGACCTTGAAACTTATGGCTGGTTTATTCTGAAAGATAGATAAATATTATTCTGATAAGCATGGAAAAGAATACAGGGAGAAAGAGGAAAGATGACATCCCCAGAGGTTGATCCCTACATTGTATATGTATAGAAATTTAAAAATATGTCAAGACTATTTTAAAGTTACTGAAAAATTTGTCACCCAGTGTCTAGTATGTACACTGTGATGCAGAAGTACTTTTGAACCTTTGATTCAGATTGGACATGACTCACCCAAATACATTCATTCTCCCTCTTTACCAAGTCACCCTAGAGAGGGAAGCTGCCTTCCAGCCTTGCTAAAGTAAGTCAGTTACTGATACAGAGTCCCTTAGCTCCACAGCAGCCTTTGCCTCCTTGCCTTGAGCAATAGCTATCAAAAGTTCCAATAAGCCACGAAGGAAGAGAGAAAGTGTGAACTGTGAAAGATGGGGGTTCAAGTTGGATAGAAGGATGTTATGCTACAACCTTAGTGAACGTAGATACTAATTAGGATCCACTTCTCTCTCCAGTGGAAACACTTTGAAATTTGTATAAGTTTTCCAATTGACAAGTATTGGTAGGTATTGAAAATTTAATAATCTTTAGTTGCACATAGAAAATTATAGGACTTTAGAAAACATGCAAAAGTTTCAATATGTATTACATCAACTCAAACATACTTTAAATGTGTTTTATAGAAATCATTAATGAAACACGGTAGTCGTGTCTAGAAACAAATGTGGATTTAAGAAGACATACTATCTGCCTGAGCTCTGATTTGTAAATACAGCTTATATCTGAAGGCAAAGTAATGAAGAAAATATTAGTTTTGCTATCTTTGTGAAGTAAAATTATTAAGTGGAATGTGTCGTAGCAATGATACACATAAGCGACACATAGGATACAGTTTAGGAAATATACTTTTGATTATAATAAGTTTGTCAAACACTTTGAGTAAGCAAATATAATCACAAACATCAGAAATATTCTTCAATTCATCAAAAGTCTCATGGGCTCTTGTATTTACTTTTATGAAGAACATAGAGTCTTTATAGCAGTAGCGAAATAATATGAGTGAATCAAAGCCAAGCCACAACATGACAGAAAACACATGAGAATTTTCAGAAAAATGACCACAAAATGTTATGTCTGGCTACAGCAATGTCCTTATACGTTAATGGTGTTAAGTTTACTAGTTAAATATAATCTCAAAAGACAGAACCATGATATGAAAGTTACAATGGACATGATTGTAGCTGGTCATGAGATAAGATATCTTGAGACTAGCTTTCAAATCTGTAATTATTTTCTCTGGGAAGTTTTAAATGTGCTATAATTATTTTGAAGTTATTCAAGAACAAATAGGGTAAGATAATATGGGAATATGTTAGAAAAATCCCAGCATTAGACAGGATAACAAATATAAAAAACAAAAGTACATCATCATTTGACTATAGAAGCTTTTGAAAGAACAGACTCAAATTCCCAAAAATATTGACGATTTATTCCACATAAAAACATTTGTTCCTGATTAGTGTGTTTACGCTCTGTATCACAAAGAATATAAAATGTGTATTGTATACAATTGTCCTGGAAAGCCTTGGACTCTAAATAAATCATATATCGAGCATTACCATACTTAGTTACAAGCAAATTTACATATTATTTGAATTTTCTTTCTGATTGTCTGTTAGAAAATATGAGTCTGCCAACTGTTTTCTGATTGCTCAATTGCAGAATGTCTAACTCTTTCAAATATATATATATATATATATATTTATATGTGTGTGTGTGTGTGTGTGTGTATACCAAAATCAGTATTTATGGTATACAAATATTTATAGAAATAGTATTTCTTATTATTTTTGCCTCTCCTTGGCTTTTATATTGTCCCCTATTATATGAGATATCTAATAATAATATCCTCAAATTCAAAATAGAAATGTGGATTTGAATTTTTTCACTTGCTTATATTATGTAGGCAAAATTGCTCAGAAAATTATTTTTAAAATGGGGTGTAAATATATGCTAGGGACCCTGAATAGCAGGCCTACAAAACCAACTATATATGGAAATAAAACTCATAAATGATAATCACAAATTTGTTCTAAAATTTAAGTCATTTTCATAAATAGTACCACATTTTCCTAAGGATTTAGCTTTATGGGGCATTTTGAATTAAGAGACATGTATATAAACACAACATCTACCACACTATGTTATTTTGACTTGTTTTCCCTGCTTATCCAAGAGATGGACTGATTATGGTTTAGGAAGGACTAAATACTTGGTAGGTTATGTTGTCTGGCTCTGTATTCTTTGACTAAAGAACGCCAGTCATATTCTAAAATGTTCGCACATTTTATTTTATGAAAAGATCCTTAAAGCTGCTGGGTCAACTCATCAATTTGTTTGTACTCTACCTTTTCTCCTTACTCAGGACATCTAGGCAAAAAGGGACTCCTGGAAATGAAACTGAACCATCCCAGGGATAACTCCTTGACTCCAGAATTCTTTTTAGTTTCATCAACGTTTGTGAATCTTTCTTTTGTACTTTCCACAATGAAGAGTGTAGCACCTGTGTACAAACAGTATTGTTACAACAGTAACACTATTGTTAGAACATTGTTGCAATGGTGACCTATTATAATGACTACTATAATTGTTGTTATTATCTCAGTACTAACATTACATACCTAACATTGTATATAAGTTTTGTTTTGTTTATTTGTTTTGGGGTTACATTCTTTAATGATAATAGGAAAATATCTAACCTAAACTGAGCTTATTATGGATCTTCTCCACTTCTCTGATTTTCCTATCCCTATAGAAATCTTTTACCTCTGACCATACTGTAGCCTCATATTTACTATTTCCTAACATTTGAAAACCAAAGTCTGGGTCAGTTTTTAGTTGACTATTAACAACATTAACTGGCATATAGGGTTTCGATTAGTATCTACATAAATCCCCCCTCACAATATTTTCCTCCTCCTTCTTCACTGACTTATGAAATTTTCACTGAGAAATGACTATAGAAGAGACACCTTTGTCTTCCTAAAAGCATCTTATTATATAGAAAGAATGTATCCTCATTGTTATAAAACATTGGAAACTGGAAGCTTAGACAACAAACTCCTGAACAAACACGTTGCTCAGCAGGTGCTTCTCTTACAAGAAAGGGTCTAATTGGGATTTCTATTGCTGTGGTAAAACACCATGGGCAAAAGCAACTTAAGGACTAAAGGGTTTATTTTTTTATTACACCTCTACATCAATGTCTATTATAGAAGGAATTCAGGGCAACAATTGAAACAAGGCAAGTACCTGGCACAGGAGCTGCAGAGGAATGCTACTTTCTGAGTTTCTTGCCTGGCTTGTTTGGCCTGCTTTCTTCCCTATACAACTCACAACCACCTGTCCCGGGGTAGCATGTCCCACAGCAATCTGTACCTCTCACATTAAACAAGAAAATACTGCACAAGTTTGCCTACAGGCTAATAATGATGCAGTCTGATTTTTTTCAATTAAGAGTTTCTCTTCTCTTACACGCCCAAAATGAAGTCAAGTTGGACAACCAGGACAGAAGTCCACGAAATGGTCTCATCAGTGGTTACTAATTTCTAAGATGAGATAAGAGTGTGTAGTTCAGAGGAGAGATTGCATTCATGAGAGGACAGATGCAAGTCAAAAATGTGTTCGTGAAAGAAATTAAATAAATTTCAAGGGCTGAAGAATATAAGGTGAGGTATAGCTGTATTTATCCTGAGTAGAGAAATTACACCACCCTCACCATAGCAGAGAACTTAGACATGGTTTCAAGCAGTGGTGTTCAGATAAGGCTGAAATTGGCCAGGTGAATATAAAACTCTCATCATCTGTGGTGGTACGTCATAATAAACCGAAAAGTACCATCTCTATGCAGACCAAGAAGTTGTTTAAATCCCACATGTAAAAGAGATTATCTGCATGCTTGTAAACATCCTAGATAAGACTGGAAAGGAAAGCATAACCTAGGCACATAACAGATAAGTTTTTCTTGGCGTGATCCCAGAATTTGTGCTGTTCAGAACTTGGAGAATGGCTGTGGAGTAAGAAAGTTGCCTGCATGACTCACATTCACTCAACTACTTCCTTTGAGCAGGACTATATCTCTGTAGCTAGGATCACAGCAATACTTTACATCAGCTTCTCCTCACCGCCCAACCCCCTACCCCCCACCACAGGTTGTGATTCTTGACTGATTCATTTAGCTGTTTGCAGTCTTTTTGTTGACCATGAAGAAGAGGAGGGAACTACTTACAGCTCCTTTTTATTTTCTCATTAGACAAAAGGCTCCTTAATTGTAATGGCTCTTGGACTTAACAGCAGTTGATATTGGACAGAGAAGATGGCCTAGTGGTCAGGGTATATTTCAAGTCACAGTTCTGAGACGTGGAGCCCACCTTGTCTGAGAATGCTTTTATAGGTTTCATATTTTTTGCTACCTCTCTTTAGTCCTCATAAAGAGTCCAACAGGGAGACACACCTAGTACGATTCATTACAACTAATGAATGTCTTCATGTAGAAAACAACTTCTTGCAAACATGTGAATGGGACACAATGTCTAAGCTTGTTCTCTGCACTTGGTGGCTGCAGAACGAGGACCTGATTATGTATCTTCATGAATCTTTTCATTCATCATTGTCCCAAATTCTCAGGCTGTTAATTTTTAAAGTCTTCATCTGATACTACATTAGTTTTCTACCATTTCAATCTATCGTCCTTATAACATTAGATACATTCTAAATTATGAGACGGTCAAAAGTTTATTTTCAAATTTAATACATAGGTCATCCATTCATTTGTCTCTTTTTTGTCTTCACCAGAAGAAAGTCTCACACTATTTTGATGCTCAGTTGCTGTTTCACATTTTATAAATGAAAGATGGAGAGTGATTAAGTGGAAACTAGGGAAAAAAAGCAGGAGGTGAATCACCGTTTGAATTTCTGTTCTCTAGATTTAAATTAAAAATTAGCAATTGTCTAATCAGCATTATGTTGAAGAGATAAAATGAATAATAGAGGCTTTTTCACTCTTCAGCCATATAGCATAGAATTCATTACTTTGGTTCTCTGATGTTCTCTAAATTGTTTATGCTTTTTAAGATTCTTGTCTTCAACAAGACGTGTTAACTAGACAAGTTGTTTGAGAAGAGGTTTCTGCTTGTGAGACCCCAGTGGGAGAGCAGTAGTTTAGAGAAGGTTACATTTTCTCAGAGAAAGACCACATCCCATGAAAACATACAGTGTTTTATAGGACCACAGACAGGAGGGAAAGGAAGACAGTAGTCATCAATTCAGCTACCTGCATCTTCTGTCCTGAACTACAGACTTTGTCCACACTATCAGTCTATGATACTTGAACTTGAAAACTGTAGCCAAAGGATTCTTTCTGTATAACTGCAATTGCATTCAACCACCCTTTCTGCCAATATCCATTCAATATACTTATCCAACATTTCCTTCCAGGAATCTCTCTCTCTCTCTCTCTCTCTCTCTCTCTCTCTCTCTCTCTCTCTCTCTCTCTCTCTCTCTCTCTCTCTGTGTGTGTGTGTGTGTGTTTCCTCTATTTACCCAGACAAATATTGAGTTTTATTTGTGTGTGTGTTTGCAGGTGTACATGCGTATGCTATGTGTGTACACCCGTGTGTACATATTTGTGAAGGTCAGAGGACAACAATTTCAATTTTTTCACCTCAAGAACTAATCACTCCGGACCCTGACAGTTTTTCTGTGGCCCAGAACGTGCCAAGTAAGACAAGCCTGCTAGCAATCCAGCTCTAGGTATCTGACTGTGCCTCCTGAACAATGAGACTGTAAACCCGTGCTACCATATCTATTTTAAATGGCTACTAGAAATTGAACTCAGGTCATTCTACTTGCAAAACAAACAATTTTTTGACTGAGATCTGTCCCTGCCACAAATAGCCTTTACTTAAGAGGGGATATTTAATACCATAATCTCCTCAAAGCCAATTTGAAAAACAAGTCCATTATGTATATGCTACACTTTTCTGTGTGATTCCTATGCTGTGTTGGACACCAAATTGTTTCCATACTTAAACTCTTTTGCATAATGTTGCAATAAATATTGATGTACAGTGTCTTTGTAATACACAGATTAAGATTCCTTTAAGTAACTATCTGAGAGTGGTACAGTAGGGTCACATGGAAGACCCCCTATTAGTGTTTTTGCAAATCTTCATCCTGAGTTCCACAATTAATGGACAGCTATTCCTATAGCACATCATATTTTCCTAAGGACTGTGCTTTTGACTGGGATAAGATGCAATTTCAATATAGTTTTGGTTTGCATTTCTCTGAAGCTTCTTATCTTGAAACTCCCTCCCATATTTATTAGACATTCATGTTTCAAATTTTGAGATTTGCTTGTTCATTTCATCTGCCCAGTCATCGATTGGGTGATATTTTTCTTGTTTATGTTTTTTAGTATTTTTATGCAAACATATAAAATTGTCTATGTAGAGTGAAACTGTCTAGAGGGACATGGGGGGACCAATAGGAGGGCAGAGGGCAAGAGAAGACAAGGTAGAGGATAAAGTGGAGTATGATCAACATATAGATATGTCTGAAAAATTTTAATTGAAAAATAACTTGTTTTCTGCTTTGTCAGTGCAATTATCCATTAATTTAATAATTTTGTTTACTGAGTATTCAACAAGGTCAATGCCTGTTGTTCTATTTCAGTTATCTTATGATTATAACTGTTATCTGTGCTCAATTGATTTTTTCAGTGAAATATTTAACTATTATTTTGTTTTCCATCTTTAAGACAGTAATCAAAATTGAATGCTTATCTAAAATGATCTTTGGAAACTTCTGAAACTGGAATAAAGTATCAGCATCTTTTAATTTATGAGTCTAACTTATGCTCATAGAGTCAAGAATTCAGATAGGCATATAACAAAATTTCAATTAAACCAAAGATAGCATCAGATTACTAAAGGGTATGGTTCCAAATCTCTGTGTCACATTTGTCACAGCATAGACACTATTTTTTAACAGTTGAAAGACTAGGTAGATGATTTTTAATCAGACGCTAATAATAACCACCATGCCAATATATTTCTATTTTTGTAGCAATATGGGTAGTTCTTTCTTCACTTGACAACCTCTCTTTGGGTGGATGGGTTTTGTAATTGTTTTAATTGTTTTCTAACCTGACTTCACAATACCATACTATATTTCTGAATGTAAAGTTAGACAGCAATGAGTGTGATCAACTAATTGAATACAACTTTTAGATGAACATCATTGGATGTTACATATTTTATAATGCATACCAAGCAAGTTTATTTTACTGTCATACCTGCCTACTACTGTGATTTGAAAGAGATGCTAATTCCATTTGTCTTTGGTGAGATCATCAATGTCAATGTTAATAAACATAATCACTTAGAAGTAGTTAGTGGTGCAAAGACACAAAAAGCTTCTGTTTACTAAATATCCCCTGCTAACTCTTTCAACTCACCTTATCTGTTCTTCAATTCATCCTGTGCATTTTTAGTCCAACTTAACATTTATATTGCTTCTTTCTCCATCTCTGTGGGAAAGTTCCAGAGTAAAGTACTATTTAAACATAGGTTTATATCATTCGATGGGGCAGGGAACACAAACCATAGTTCGGTCTGTTTACTTAGCTTAAGGACTTCATAGTCTCTGTCAACATTACTTATTAAGTTATCCTAATTAGATATTCATTCAGATGCTTATTACTTTCAAAATTAAATCTAATCAGTTTTATTTCATGTCTATGCACTTGTTTTGTTTGGCTAATTGGTTACTCTAACTCATATAACTTTAAGTGCATCAAAAGTTTATCTATATTACTAAGTGTCAACATTCAATATAGGCTAGAAACATGATAAGATTGTTAGTAAAATACCCGATATTCTAGTTTGTGATTTTTACATTGAACTCATTAGAACATTTTTTCCCTGTCATTTATATACTAGCGACACCACCAATGAACATCATACCTCTTACTACCTCTTTCCTTTGGTATACACCTGGGCTTTACTTTCCGAAATGATTGCTTTTGAAAGGTCCCTGCTCAAGATGTGCTTTATTGGCTTTTTTTTTTAAAAAAACAAATAACAAGAAAGATACATTTTTTTATAGAGCCTAAACCTTCCTGCTTATGATGAATCTAGTCCCTTAATCTACAAAGTGCTGAAATGTGTATTTGTCTCTTTTCCTTGGTCCATTTCAGCATGTCCCTCATATTGGAGGTATGTTCTCATTCATTTTAACAATTGTTGAATTAAATAATCCCAATAATCATAATATCCTTTGCCATAATTCATCTTTCTGGCACTTAGGAAAATCATGATATCTAAAATGATGAAATGAAATAGGTTCTCAGAAGTCACCCACTATTGTCAGGTCCTCAGGCATGAACATATTCTTCAACAATGTCATTTAGAGAAAAGAACATCCTGGATGTGTAGGAGGACTGGGAACCCAGTTGTCTTTATTACTAATCTTTATACTCACTGTGCTTTGATCTTCAGGCATAACGATGCAGCAGTTAGCATTTAGTTTTGTGCAGGCACCAACTCTCTTTTTAACAGTACTGCACACATGTCTACATTTACCTTTCTTGATAAAGCAAAAATAGGTGTCTTTCAGGTCAGCTTTTACTGTGAAAACAATAACACATCACAGGAACCATTGTATCACATTGCATACCCTAGATACCTTAATTTGGACTAAATCAATTGCTGATGTGAAAATAAATAACATCTATCTATTGTGGCAGGAGTTTTAGAATTCATTTTTTCCTATTTTGCTTGAGATAATAACTTTGTGGTACTTAGTTTCATTGTCAGAGTTTTCTCTAATTATTACTGATAGACTGAATGTATTTGCATTACATGAAACTCGTCAAATAAACATTGAAAGATCTAGAGTGGCTTTGAGATGTACACCAAATATTTCTGTGGCACTCTTCCTCTTTGGTTTGCCCCGTTAAATCAGCTTCATTGATGTAATTTGAAATTCAAAGACATGTACATATCATATGTACAAATGGATGAGTATTGATGCTCATGAAACTATCCATGCCATTAACACTTCAAACTGTCCGTCTATCAATTTGTCTGTCTGCATCTCTGTGCAACTCACCGTATGTCCATCCATCTATGTCTTTATCTGTCTGTAAGTTCATGCAGTCCATTTAGCTATCTACCTACTTGTCTATCTCTAATGTCTTAAACATTTTTCTTCCAATTTCAAATAAATTATAATATTTAAATATCTTTGTCTTTCAATACAACATAGGAAACTTAGTTAACAGTAATTATATTACTGTATGATATAAATATCATTAGACTTAACTTTTATGAAAAATAAAAATTCCCAACATACTTTGAGGTAAGAGAGGATTTTTGCACATTTATAAAGATCTACATACAGTGGGATGCAAGGAATACATGCATCGTCATGCAAGACTTCCCTTGAGGACATCACAAGAAAGAAAGTTAAATAATCGGTATTTCTTCATTCTTTACATTCAGATTCTTTTGTAAAGTACTCAAACTTGCAAGGTTCCAGCTTATACCAACTGAATCTATCTCGTGGGAGCAAGGCTACTACTATTTTACCCTTTTAGAATATAATTCTATTTTTTAAGACAGTTCCATTGAATGATAAGCTCTCAAAGTAAAATTATGAAAAATAATGGGAAATTATAAGATATCAACCAGGAAGGTACGTGAACAGTATCCTTCCTCTTTCCTCTAAGATAACTCATCATCCAAACAAGGTAGAAATGATGGTTCATATAACTAAATATTACTGTTTTCTGTTTTCAGTGAACTTAGGTTAATAACAATATTTCCTTTTCTTTGGGAAGGAAGCTTTTGCAGAAAAATTAAATTCATATTATATTAATGTTTGTATATCTATACTGTGGATGAAATTCAGGGTCTTATACATATTAGAAAAATAGCTTACTACTTACATACATCACCATCCCAATAGGAATTCCTTACCATACATATATTAAAGCACATAATACCACTGCTCTACTGCATAAATTAATGATGTTTGCTTATTTATATTATCTAGAGAGATGCTATTTATTGCCTTTGATGCCAGGGGGAAAAGACGTCATTTCACCAGATTAAAAAAAAATGCATCCTCAAATTACACTGTCCTACATGAGGGTGTGAAGAATATATGTTGACTTAGTTGGAGTCTACAAATAACAGAAGATGACAGCTGTCAGGCATCAGTATGAGAAAAAGAATAGCATTATTTAAGTGGGAATTATAAATTAGCATTCCTCCACTAGTAACAAAAATAACAAATAGCTTCTCTCTAGATAGCAGCTACTGTTCCATATTAAAATTCATTTTCACGCACAAGAAAGAATTGCAAATTCCTCAACTTTTAGATAAAACTATCCACGCACATACACAATGTCTCTGAGGGTTTTAAAGGTACTGAAAATGTCATGAAGAACTTCACAAACACTTTTTTTCCAAAGGAGTGGCATGAGAGACACATGCAAATCATGCTAGTGTAACTGGAGTAAATATTTTATTATACAAACATGGCTGTGCTAAATGCTCATGTGCATCCTGAAACTGTTTGGCCATGAGCTCTGGAAGTAATAAGAAAAGGACATGGAAGGGATTTGAGAGAGGAAAGGGAAGGGAGAATAATGTAACTTTAAAAGTTTAAACGTATTTTTAAAAGATTTTGATAGTTTGCCTTGAATTTAAGGTCATGTAATATATTAATAATTTTAATAATTATCATTTGATATGTTTAATTTGCATTATAGACATTCAAACTATACAAATCATTTTGTTATTTTTCATTGTTTTGTTTTTAATATGTGGTTTTGCTACCATGCCCATAAAAATATTGCCCTCATGTACTCAAATGATCTTTGTGTCTCAGACTATTTAACTAGTTAGAACTATAATTGTATCCCTCTTTATCTGACTTCAGGACACATTACCCTGTGATGCAAAAATAGATAAATCCCTGGGGATTTTTCATCAATTAAAATGGGGCATGTTGATAGAATGCTTGGTTTGCTTTATACTGTTATGGAATGGACTCAAAGGTCAAAATCAAAGTGTTCAAAGACGCCTTGTGTGTTTGCTTAGCTAGCTTCCTCCTTTTGTAAAACTGAGTAGAAGTAATTGCAGTATTTTTGCACAAACAAGAAAAAGTTGTCCTATCTTAAGTAGTCTGAAATGTGTCAAGAAAGTCTGTTTACTGTTCTCCATAAAAATGTTTCCTGTCAAGGCTAATCTGAAGTTAGAATAGTTAAATTAATGGGATAGAAAGGAGAACACAACAATCCACACCCATGAAGCACAAGATGGTAAGTTCCTCTTCTGTTTCTCCTGCAATAGGCAGCAAAGAAGACGTTTTTTCTCCATAAAAGGAAATGTTATCTGCTTTCAAGTTTTCTCAATATAATTTAAAAATAATTATACCAAGTTAAAATTCCTAACAATTTACCCTCACTTATTTTATACATGTTACATATTTACATATAATTAACCTTTATGAAAACAATTTCTAGATGCAATTAATATACTTAACTTATAAATGAATTAAATAAACAAATGAATGAGTTTAAATAACAAACATGACGGAAATGAAATCTGAATTTAGATATCAGTAACTTCAAAGGATATACTCATTTTATTAATGTTTAGTAACTTTGCTCACGCTCATTTAATCAAAACTATATATTTTTAGTTTCCCACAGTGATATGACTCAGTAGAAACAAAACCACAAATCCTTTATTCATATTATACTCTAGGGGCCTCTAAGTAACTATTACCTAGGCTACCAAATCACTTCCTTGTCCCAAGCTGACACTTGTCTGATAAGATTTTCCTCTCCTGAAACATTCATCTTCCCAATGAATGATCCCATTTTACCTGTCCTCAACAGGTCCAGAAAGAAAAACAAAAGAAAGAGAACAGGCAGCTTCATGTTGAAGAATAGTTCACAGCAGAGGTTCCTGTATCTTTATATGAGAGGAAGATGGGCAATTTTTGTCTTTTCTGTCTCTCTCTGCAGTGGTAGGAATTCAATCATTCATGTTTATCACGTTACAGATCTGTTATTCTGTGCCTGGGGCAAAAGGGCCAGAAATTCCTTCACTTTCTTCTTCAGAACTTAAAAGTATTGTTATTGTCAGCTGATGGTTTTGTTTCTAAGTAACTTTTTTTGTAACAAAGGTAAATGTCATTGGTGACATCCTTTGGGATGTCCTGGGGAATATAGACATAACTTTTTTTTTTATTTCTTTTTTTTATTTAATCTTTTTTTTTTACACTCCAGATTTTATTTCCCTCCCAGTCCACCCTCTGACTGATCCACATCCCATACCTCCTCCCTATCCTCTGTCTCCACATTCCACCTGAATTCTAAACTCCCTGGAGCCTCCAGTCTCTTGAGGGTTAGGTGTATCTTCTCTGACTGAACACAGACCTGGCAGTACTCTGCTGTATATGTGCTGAGGCCCTCATATCATCTGGTGTATGCTGCCTGGTTGGTGGTCCAGTTTCTAAGACATCTCAGGCGTCCAGGTTAATTGAGACTGCTGGTCCTCCTACTAGGTCACCCTCCTCCTCGGCTTCTTCCAGCCTTTCCCTAATTCAACCACAGGGGTCACAGGGTTCTGTCCATTGGATGAGTGCAAATATCTGCATCTGACTCTTTCAGCTGCTTGTTGGGTCTTTCGAAAGGCAGTCATGATAGGTCCCTTTTTGTGAGCACTCAGTAATAGTGTCAGGCCTTGAGGCCTCCCCTTGATCTGGATTCCACTTTGGGTCTGTCACTGGACCTTCCTTTCCTCATTCTCTCCATTTCCATCCCTGCAGTTATTTCAGACAGGAACAATTATGAGTCAGAGTTTTGACTGTGAGATGGCAACCCTGTCCTTCACTTGATGCTCTGTCTTTCTGCTGGAGGTGTGTTCTACAAGTTTCCTTTCTCCACTGTAGGGCATTTCATATAAGATCCCTCCATTTGAGTCCTGAGAGTCTCTTACCCTCATGTCTGATACATTCGAGAGGGTCCCTCTAATGTTCTAGCTCCATAGCTTACCTGTTTCCATTCTTTCTGCTGCCCTCAGGCCTTAAGTCCTTTTCCCCCTGCCCAGTGCCAGATCATGCTCCCCTCTTCCACCCCGTCCCCTTTCCCTCCCAGATCCCTCCCTAATCTTTGCTTTTTTTTTTCTTTGCTTCTTAAACACCTGTGTGTTTGCACAAGGTTTGCAATGCCAAAGAATCTGTAAAGTTTTGTATCTGAATTTACTAGTCAATAGACTTTATCCATTACTTATAAAATATGATTATTACTGAAGATTGTCATTAAGATAGCTGTAATAAATCATTCTTTGATATCAGTTTGTGTCATTATACAGTGCAGATTTCAGAGATAATGAAGTTTAAGAAAACTATCCAATGAGTTTTTCTCTCTCTTCCCACAGAGATCATCAAAAATATATGTGATAAATTTGTAGGCTTTAACTACTAATACTAACAAGTTGTATGTCACATTAATAAGAAAATTAATTACACAAATGCTCTGTAGTATGCTGTTGTTGTTTGTTATTGTATATTAATAGAATACCAGCAACAGATCTAAGTTCCATTTCCTTTGCTTTGTTTGGCTACACTGGTTTTAAAGATCAGGATATACAAGGAGTGTTAGAAATGAATCTTTCAGTCTTTTTAAAAGCAGTTAAAATTAATTAAATTAAAATTAATGCAAAATTCCTAAGTACCAATTTCTGCACTTAGTGAGAATAATGAAAGTTGTAATAAAAAATTAAAGTGTTATGAACCTAATTATGTTTAATTGCTAAACACTGCACTCTGAAATGTTGGAAGATTATTCAATGGTGATTTTATAGGAAATAAAGTCCTAGGGCCATTTTTAAGTGGATTTGTAAAGACAGGGGATTGAGTTGCTATGAGATATCCTGAACTATTTTTATTCTGTAACATACTATAAAGAGAGTATAAATCCTTGATAATGAACTCAAAGCAAAGGTGAATAGACTTTGATTGAAAGCAGCCATCAGTCCAAAGAGTGTTATTAAAGTTTTGTGTTTATTCAGTACTTTGAAAACATGTTCTAAGCTTTAGCACAACAGTTGTTATGAAGACAACCCATGCCTCTACAGGCAATCCAGGAGCAAAGACAAAAAGCAGTGAGCATGGAAACAAGAGACACTCTCCTTGTCCTGGCCACATGTTTCAAGACCACTTTCTCAGAGCTAGTCCCAAATACTTTGGGAAAGTTTTCACATTCTCCTCTCTCTGATACTGATGTAGTAAAAGTTATCTTGGTCAATTCATTTATCTAGAGTTCATCATTATTACTAAAGAACAGAGGTTAATTTTTAGAAATCAGTATTTAAATAATTTGTTGTATTCATTTGACATTGCTATGAATGCTTGTATATTTTATTTACTCTCTATGGCATCTCATGAAAAGGTGATTTAATTAATTCTTATTTATATATATATTGAAAACCAGCTGTTAAAATACAAAGTAATTTGTTCCATCTAATATAGCTTGTAAATGATCATAGAGGGTCAGATATCAGAATCTCTTCTACTTCCTTTTGTGCTGTGTAATAAGGAGTAAAGTTCAAAGGATATAAAGCTGTATGTATTGTGTCTATACAGTGAAAGTCTTCTTTATATGTATGGTATTAGAATAAAATCATTTAAATACACACTCAGCTGTACAGTTTTGAAAAATAATAGGTAATTTATAGAATGAGTTTTTTGAGCATGTTGAAATGCTAAGTGGTTATGAATCACATCCTTTAAGCCAGATTTCAGAAGGTAAAATGTCTCATTCATCATCACTACTTAATTAGCAGGCAGATAGAAGTACTGAACAAAAAATTCAATGGTAAAGTCATGTGACAGGATATCAGGGTCCCTTCTTGGAGTTCTTAGGCCTGTTTCAAAAGAATTTAATATCTTTGCACTCTGTGACGGTGATCAGTAAGCTGGGCCATCACCACAGAATCTTGTTGGCTCCTAGAAGGAACTACAGGCAATAGATGGTAAGAATACTGAAATGGAATAGTACATTGCCTCATTAAAGGCATAGTCATTTCTCCTCTCTCTTTCGTTTAGCATAGGTAGATCTGTCTTCTTTCAGGTGCCTGATTGGTCAGATAATTGACTATCTCAACTGAATTCATTCTTAAGAGATGGTAAAATCTCCTTTTTCATCTCAGGCAGTTTGCATTCTTTCACTAGAGGTAACTCTGCTTTCCCTTAATGAAATCCAACGTTATGGTAAAAATAACTTGAATCTTCAAAACAGGGTTCTTCTTTGAGAACTCAGGAAAGAAATCCTGTATATATCAGAGTTATAGCCTGGTTCGCTGATAGGTGCGGCAGACTGGAAAAACTGATCTCCTCCTCTGTGGAGGAGGTTGTCCCACAAACATCTCAGAGATATGTCCTCTATTGTAGTAACAGAAGTCAAACCTGTTTTAAAAAACAACTGATAGTTGGATGAACAAACTTCATATGTATCTTCATGATTTTATATTTTCTGGATGCAAATTATACCATGTTTCTGTCTCCATACAGTGTTATACTTAGGAAATTATCAGTAGGCCGTGCTGAGAGGTACAGGCTTGGAAACCCAGTTTTTCATGAGTCTGAGGCAACTGAAAGCTGACTTGGGCTACAGTGAGCTCACCTTGTCAAAAATAACAACAATGTCCCAAACAGGGACAAGGAAGTGACTCAAAAGGGGCTTGTTGCCAAATCTGAGCATCTGAATTCAGTCTCTAGAAAGTAAGTGATAGAAGGAGAGAATTGATTCCTGGAGATTGTCTTGTGATATACACATACCATCAGGTACATATACAACATACACTCACACACACACACACACACACACACACACACACATTTTTTACACACACTGTAAGCCACACTAACGTAACACACACCAAACATTACTATTGGGGTATAAGATGAGGGTAAAACGTTGTATAGAATAATAGAAGCTGTAGGGACAATTTTTAGTACTCTATAACCAAGCAAGCAAGCAAAGAAACACACAAAAGAACAAAGGCCCTCATTTAAAGAAAAATACACTTCACCTTTTCTGACATACACAATTAATTCTACTTAAAACATATCACTGATGTTTAAAACCTTTAAAAATGAAGCCAAGGTTTTGTAGATAAGAGCATATCAATTTGACTTTTGTTCATGAGAATCATATATACATTTGATTTTTTGTTCTTAAATGATGAATTTTGCCATTTAATTTGAAGGGTCCTAGCTCAAACGAAGGAATATCATTTTAGCAGAATGATACATCTGCTAAAATAATGCTTTTGGGGTTATAAATTACAATCGGCAATCTTTTTTATTATTTATTTATCTATTTATTTACACTCCAGATTTTATTCCCCCACTCCAGTCCACCCTCTGACTGTTCCACATTCCATCCCTCCTCTCCACAATGAGCTATCTTAATAATTTTTTTAACTCTTTGAGAATTTCACGTAGTGAAACTTGGTAATAGTTACTATCAATTTCTCCTTCAAAACTCCCCAATCATCCATCCTTTCCCCGTCTATTTTTTTTCCCCAGTAAGACTGAATCACAAATGTCCTCATCCTCTCTCACTCTTACAAGCTTTCCACTCTCTCTTTGTTGATGTTCTCTGAGCCCGAAGTATAGGAATTATTGTAAATATATTAATTGGTATTAATTTATATTACTGGAGTAGGTACCTCAAAGTCAGTTGACCTCTGTATTTTGGCCAGTTTGTCTCTTTGACGTGATCTCTGTCTACTGTAAAAAAAAAAAAAAAAGTCATTGATTGGAGGGAGGATGAACACTTAGCTATTGATATAAATACAAATATTTGCATTACAGGAATTACACTAGTTTAGGAAAGCGGAAATAGTAGGCTCTCCTCCTGGTTCCATGGACCTACCAGCCACAGGTAGCTGTATATATTAACAGCACCAGGCAAGAATTCTTTCCCATTAAACAGACCTTTGGTCCAGTTAGGTAGCTGTAGGTTACCCCTAGGGTAAAAGGGCAGCTGTAGGAATATCTTGCTTTGAATGAGAGCCCCAGATCTTTAGAGGTGAATATATAAACTGGAGTAGCTACAACTACTAGGAAAGTAAAAAGAAACCATGAGGAGAGTTTGAGAAACAGGAGACCTTGTGAGGAGAAGATGGAACACAAGCTTCTTGAGGAAGAAATGGGAGAATACCTGTGGAGAAGACTTCAGTGGAGAGGAGGAAGGGAAACAACGTAGGAGATACATAAATACCAAGTATTTTTATAGACCACATATTTAAATGTAACTTCAGTTAAAAAGGCAATAGGATCAAGTGACTTTGTATTTTTCACTCACTGTACATGTTATTTTTATGAATGTTGGTACAGTATTTCATGACTTTTTTGTATTCCATCAGTTATTGTTTTAAACTAATTTGTTACCATTCTTTCATGCTTTTTCTTTTCTTTTTTCTCTGGTATTTTAATTAGGGTTTTTTTTTTTTTTTGGACAATTTTGTACCCAGTACTTTGATCATATTCATTTCTCTTACCCAATTTCTCTCAGATCCAAACTCTCTCTGCTCCTGCTTCCCCTACCCCCTCTTTTTCTCCCTTGCTGCTGGCTCTCTTGAAAACAATCTATTCTAATTCATGCTGCTCATATGTTTTTGAATGTCCGGACTTCCAACGAAGAAGTTGTTCTCAACCATCCTAATGCTGTGACCCTTTAATACAGTCCCTCACGTCGTGGTGACCCAACCATACAATTAGTTTCATTGCTAATTTATAACTATAATTTAGATACTATTATGAATAATAATGTGAATATCTGTGTTTTCTGATGGTTTTAGGTGATCCTTGTGAAAGAGTCATTCTTTTCACAAAGGGATAGAGGCCCACAGGTTGAAAATCATCACTGTATTCGAGTAAGGCAGGCATTCCTGAGGTCATGTTTTTAGAGAAAACTGATTCTCCCTATAGAAGGAGCTATTTACTTGAGTGACTGTTCTACCTAAGACTTCATGTGCTATATTGAACAAAAATGAAAAGTGAACATCCTTTTCATGTTTCTGATCCTGGAAATGCTTTGAAGAACTTTTTTCCCTCATGACAGTATTTTGACTTGTATATGCCTTTATTTGTTGATGAAAATTTTAATCTCTAACGAGGGTTTCTACTCCACCTCAGACCATTTAGTTCCTGAATAACACACACACACACACACACACACACACACAGAACCTTTATGTTTACAATAAGCCTTAAGCAGCACAAGAGCTGGGCACATACCTACTCTCTATGCTGTTAGAATCTACTTTTCTATTGATTACCACAAGTTATTACTTATTATATTATTATTCATCTGGGCTGCTCTTAACTCCAACTGGCCAGCCCTCAGGGCCACATTTGTATGCCTCATCTAACACCAGGCAGCTTGTCCTTCCTTCTCCAGCTTCTACTCTCCTTCCTCATGTTTCTCCTCAGACCCCAAGCCCAGAAAACTTAAACTCCATCTATGTCTTTTCTGCCCAGCTCTTGGCTGTTGGCATCTTTACCAATCAGAAATAACTTGGGGGCAGGGTTACATGTCTACAAGCAGACTCCAGGTTTGGGGCCCACAGTGAACATTACAATAGACAACAAGATATGTCACGCTCTCTTTATCACTAGAGTCTCTATGACTTTCATCATGAAGTGAAAGTTACCTCTGTTGTTCCTGCTCACATTCCAGAATCCCTTCAGTTTGTTTTCTCTGTTGCTGCTATGTCCATTTTCAGGTCTTGAGTAGCTTCATTTGTTTCCTTTGACAGTTTGTGTTTCCTTGGCTTTCTTTAAGAGATTTATTTATTTGCTTCCTCCAATTTTTTGGGTTTTTCTGGGTTTCCTTAAGGGGCTTATTTAGTTCTTCTTGAAGAACTTGTATCATCTTCATATAGTTAGTTTTAAGATTCTTGTCCTTCAGCTAGGTTGGAATATCCAGGGCCTGCTGTGGATGAAAGGTAGGTGGGCTCTAGCGGGGGCAAACTGCTGTGGTTGCTAATTGGTTGTGTTTCTATGCCGGCATCCAGGAATCTGGGTTTGGGGATGATTCTAGGTCTAAATGCTGATTTCTGAATTTGTCTTTGTTGGGTGGGTGATTTGTTCCCTGTTTCTGTTTCCTTTCTGGATTTTCAGAGACCTTGATGGCTGTGTGTTACCTGTTGATCTGGCCTGCTCAGCTGCTGTGTTCACAGGGAATGCCTGATGGTATTGGAAGCTGAGGTAATAGGATGAGTTGGGGGAAGAAATTTAGAGGAGAAGGTCATTTGTTCCTTTGGGGATGAAGTCAGAAATGAAAGTTGACATCAGGGTTCCTGCTATAGAACCAGGAAAGAAACTTATTTCCACAGTTGCCAGTGTGGTGCTCATACACAGCTTCTGATCCTACAGGAAGTTACGTCATGAATATCTTCCCTGTCTTCAACTCGTGTGTTCTAATTAATTAAATTTGCATTTGGAGGTATACATTACTCAGTCTTCTCCAACACAATTGATACCTTACTGTCTAAGTTCCCAGTCCTGATAATCAGACTTAATCACGATGCTATATTTGTGGATAGTTTTCTATTAAGAAATCAGACCAAAATAAAATAGTAATTCTGAAACAGTTGGTAGCCAAGGTAATAGATTTGTAATTTCAGTTACTCTTCTTTTAAGGTAGCCAAGTATACATTGCTGGGTTCTGATTACCACTTACAATGAAAAGGTCAATGTAGGAGAAGTCACCATGAAGAAGAACATATAAATTAAGGAAAGGAAATATATAGTCTTGAAAATATATGTCCTGGAGAGACGACTTGGGTTAAGGGAACCGGCAACTCCTCCAGAGGTACTGAGTTCAATTTCCTGCAACAGTACTTAGATTTTCAAATAGGTATGTTTGAGAACCTAGTGAAAGTTTCATTCAGAGTCAATATGTCCTTCATATTTTCCAGAAAACTGTTTCTATTTTCCATATTTTCACCCAAGTGTTATCATAGTATTCAAGAAAATACTTGAGTTGTCTAATTTGTATGTTGAACTTGAACTATAGAACTTTAGTAAACAAAATGCTCTTGAACTTGGCTACGAGTATAGGTTCAACGGCTTAAATTCAGATTGCATTTAAACCTAGTTTGGCTGGATAGGCGATGGGCGCACTGGTGAATGCCATCTTCCTCACAGTGCTGTGCTTCGCTATCTTACTGGAAGCTGTCCAGCACTCCATCAAGCCTTGTGAGATGCAGCAGCCACTCCTGATCCTGAGCTTCGGGTGTGGCTGGGCTGCTGGTCAATGTGCTGGGGTTCTGCCTGTTCCACCACCACAGAGGTGAGGGCCAGGGGACGGGCCATGGCCACTCGCCTAGCCAAGGTCATGCACAAGGAGGGTAGCACAGGTGTTCGGGGACAGGCGAGCACTCCGAGGGGCTGGGCACTGCACAAGGAGGAGACCAACAAGCTGGAGGCTGACACTAGTAATCCCAACTGGCTGAAGGCGGACCAGGCAGAGAAGTGAAGCAGAGTATTTACAGGACAATAACTCAATAATAAGGGGCAGAACCAGAAAAATTGAGAAGTGATAATCCAGTGGACGTACAAATAATTGGGAGTCTTATCCAGCAGTCTGACGGTCTGGAATCAGAAGACAACAAGGCTGGACTGCTGAACGTGCGAGAAGTGTTTCATTCTAAGAGATGCTTTGGGCTCTGTGACATGGTAGTGAATGCTTTTACTATTCCTGGAAGGGTTATACTGAAGATGACTTTTGTATGAGCCCATGGTGTTTTCCTAATGCCTGAAAATCGTCTATTAACAGCACCCAGGCCCCCTTGCATGAGGCTGGTCCGTGTTGGTGCTCTACTTAGATCCAACCTTTTGCATTATTATGGTTTGTATACTTCTTTATAGGACGTACACGTTGCTTAAGGAATCTGCTATCGTTCTTCTACAAACTGTTCCTAAGCAAATTGATATCAAACGTTTGGTAAAAGAGTTATGAGATGTTGAAGTAGTTGAGGAAATCCATGTGTTACAAGTCTGGCAGCTCCCCAGAAGCAGGATAATCTCCACTGCTCAAATAAAATGTCGAGACTCAGCTTCGTACATGCAGGTGGCCAAAACCACGAAAGATGTTTTTTCACAATCATAGAATCCACGCTACTGCCATCCAGCCTGAAATCACTACTGTAGACTCTAAATCAAGTGTAGTCCCATGTGACCTTGCCTGCAGAACTCATTGTGCTTTGAAGCAGTACTGTGGGACACCACCACAAGTCCATTCTGAAAAGGATGTAGAGAAAGCTCCAACAGTTAGCATTTCTTGTTTAGAATTCAGTGAAAATCTAGAGAAGAAGCCCAGGAGGACTAAAGCTAAAGGCAGTCTCCCTGCTGTGGCGACAGAGATTAAAAAACATGTCAAACAAACAACCCGAGTCATTTTTGTGAGTCTTGAAAAGTATGTGGTATCTAGCTTTGGCTTTTACAAAAGTTTTATAAGAAATAAAATGGTGTTTGCTTTTCTTTAAACAAACACAGGAAATTTCACAGAATGATTTATCAGCATCAAACTAAAATGCCACTTTATTGAATAATATGTTAAAACTACTACATTTTTTGAGACAATGTTTCTTTCTGTAGACCTGGCTGTCCAGTCTTGAACTCAGTCTGTTCTTGAACTCAGATTGGCCTACTTCTACTTTCTGAATGCTGTCATAGAGATCATTGAACTGTAGGTTTCCCCTCTTTAATTCTCTTTTAAATATTCCCATGATTTATATGATGACCATATTACCAACTGTTCTCTCTCTCTCTCTCTCTCTCTCTCTCTCTCTCTCTCTCTCTCGCTCGCTCGCTCGCTCGCTCGCTCTCGCTCTCGCTCTCGCTCTCGCTCTCGCTCTCGCTCTCGCTCTGGCTCTCGCTCTCGCTCTCGCTCTCTCTCTTGCTCTCTTCCTCCCCTTTCCTTTCACTCCCTCCCTCTGTGTAGTTTCTATGTCTTTATGCAGAATAAAGTTTTTTATCAGTAATTGCTAACTTTATTTTTCCCCTTTAATTAAACTCAGTAGGTCACATACTTAAAGGAGGCACAAGAATAGGAGGGAAACCTGTTGAAACCCTGGGTTTCAGTGAAACAGGGAGGAAAGAGGGAAATGGGGGGTAAAACCTACTAACACTAATTAGACAAATGTGTGAGACTGCCAACAATAAACAAATTAAAAAAATCTTAATGGCCTTGCCAATGTTTATTTTTTAATCACTGATTGTAAATGACTACTGTTTTCTTTCTTCAGAAGATGAAGTAAAAAACATTATTGAAATGCATATTTTTACAAACACAGGTTTAACTTACACTTCCAGATTCTTAAAATACCAGCTAAAATCATTTATTAGATACATTGATTATCTTGTATTTTTTATTGAAAATAGATATTTTTCATACAATATATTCTCAACAAGAGAACAGTTGATTATGGTTTCCCCTCCTCCAACTTTTTCCAGGTTCTCTGTGCCTCTCCACCCAACTAAGCCACTCAACTCATCCCATGGATAGTCTTTTTTCATTAGAAAATAAGTATATATCTAAGGTAATAGTAGATAATAAATATAATATATAATATAATATAATAGGCAAATGAATATGAATAGAACAAAACAAAGGAACAGAAACAAGAGACAAAGAAAAAGGAACCAGAAAAACTTATAGATACAGTAACATACACATTTATACACAGAAATCATATAAAGACACAAAAGCGGAGACCATCATATTTAACAAAAGACTGGTAGGATAAATAAATAAATAAACAAACGAACGAACAAACAAATGAACGAATGATAAAGAAATACCCAGACAAACCATTAGGAGACAAAACCCTCCAAAATTACCAGAATTTGTCTTGTGTTGGTCACCTACTGCTGGGCATGGGACCTGCCCTTAAGAGTGATTTGTATACTCTATTGGAGGAAACTAGTTTTTCCTTTTTAATTAGTGATGACTTCTGTGCTAGAACTGGTAGCATGTGCTTGCCCACCGCCACCCCCCAGGTGCTGGTGCTCATCTGGCTTAGACCTGTGCAGGCGCTGTGCATGCTACCACAGTCTCAGTGAACTCATATGCATGTGTCAGTCCTGTGTTCAGCCTTGTTTTCTTGGTGCTCTCTATCCTCTCTGGCTCTGAATACCTTTCTGCCTTCCTTCTGCAGAGTTCTCTGACCCCTGAGGGGTGTACATTGATGGAAATATTCCATTTATGACCAAATGTCTTAAGGTCGTTCATTCTCTGCACTCTATTTGGGTGTGGGTCTCAGTATTTCTTGCCATTTACTTCAGCGGGTAGACACTCTATATCTTATAAATTTTTCAATAATTATATTTTACAGTCTTGAAATCTCTCTCTGTCTCACTCTACACACACACACACACACACACACACACACATACAATCTTTATACTGGGGAGGGAAATTAAATATTGTGATATTCTATGGAGATATTCTAAAATTCTTCCAATTTTCATAATAAGAAAAAACCTTCAAAAATCACAATTTGATAAATTTGATTTTATTCAGTTTGTAAAGGCAAAATTTTAAACATGTGTTTGTAAGCCTACATCTCTCAGATAACCTCTCTTTAGAATGTTTTCCTATGCTATTACTTATTTCTCAGCACAGTCACCTTGGCTTTTTCCTCTTACAATTTTCTTGTTCATAGTGCCTTCTTATTTGACCGAGTATGTGCAGTTTGAAGTCTATATAAGAACCATGAAATTATTAAGTAGAAGTATAAGCCCTGGTTAAGAGATTATTGCTACCTCCAACTCATGTGAGGGAGGCTTCTAATAAAACAATGGAGAAAGGCAGGCACAATGGAACATCTTCCAAATTCTGGGTGAACTGCTCTCATCCAGAAACATTCTCATGTTTCTTTTCTATTTTCTCTATCCAACATTGAAATCTTTATCTGAAATCTGGGGGGGCCCTTGGTCCTGTGACAGCATGATACCCCAAAGAATGCTAGGGCAGTGGGGCAAGAGTGGGTGTAGGAGCACCCTCATAGAAGAAGGGAAAGGTGGATAGGATGGGAAGGTGTTGAATGGGAACTCAGAAGGAGGATAACATTTGAAATGTAAATAAATAAAGTAACTAATAAAAATATTTTAAAAAAGAAATCACAGGTTATCATAGTGCAATCTAAAATGTGGTAAGCATCCCACTTGACGCAAAGTAAAAAAAAATCCATTTTTATTAGTAATTAGTATAGTTCAATCATCTATTAGAGTTACAATTTATACTTTAAGTTGTATATTTGGGAGTATTGAAGAATCTCACCATTCTTTGATAATCTCGTGTAACACAGCAGGGCCCAGTGTTACAATAAATATATTCATACTCCAAATTGCTGCATGAAGATTTGCACGTACCATGGACCAGGAAACATTTGTGTGCTCTTTCTGCAACATTTCTTGTTTTCATCTGAGGAGCTAGAGGAAAACATCAATAACTATTAATCAAAGTTTGTTTCAGATACAAAGAGACATATGAATGAATGGGTGGATGGATGGATGGATGGATGGACGGATGAATGAAGGGATAGATGCGTTGCATAGAATTTCATAATTTTGTGTGTAAAATCATACCTAAATGACATTAATAAAACCTTTTCTCTTTCAAGATTACTTGATAAATAATATTTTCCTTTTCTCTTAGCATTTTCCTTTTCAATATTTTGAAATATTTAATTTGAATATAATCTCTCAAAGGAATAAAGACCTTGAGAAAAAGAGCTGACCTTTCTTTAGTTGAAATTAGCAGTACTTCTGCTCTATTATTAACAAAGACATTAACTTGTCAGTCAAGGAACTTAGATTTGAAAGAAAAATAGTATTCCTACTGATAAAGAACAGGTTCATCACATCATTTAACAAAGCCACCAGGTCTAATGCAGCATTTTTGCATTAACATTCTGATTATTTAACTTTTTGTATTACTCACTTCTTCTTTAACCAAACAATAAAGTGTATTTCCTCATATGTCATTCAAGAAAAGTCTCTTAAAAACAATATTTTTCACATAAGGCATTATGAGAACAATATTCCCTGTCACATTCATTCCATATTCCAAACATTACCAGAAGGACCACAGGACACAGAGAAGATAACAATCAGGATAATGCCAAACATCTTCATTGCTGATTGTATCCTTCAGGATAAAGCTCAAAGAATTCGTGGTTTTGAAAAGAAGAGGATGTTGTTTTTATATCCTTCTCAGTAATTGCAATTCTGATTAATTATGCTATTCTGGATGAAGCAAATAGTCATGAAAGTATTGTGAAATAGCAAACACCTATAATAGAGGACTTAGCGCTCTGATGGTCACAGTGACCCAGACATGAATTCATTTTCAGTAAGAAGAAAAAAAGGATTTAAAGTTCCCTTGGCAATTAGTTCAAACTACATGCTAACCTAAGTAAGCCAGGCTGGGAAAAAAATATATTTCCTTCACATGTGGAAGGTAGAACATACATACATACATTCAAACAGACAGACAGACAGACAGACAGACATATGTCATGAGAGCAGAAGCATGAGCATTTAAGGACAGACAAGGAAAGAGTCGAGGGTAGGGTTGGATAAGAGAATATTCATGAATGTGAACAAAGTACAACAAGACGCATATTTGAAAATGTCACAATGAAGTTCATTCAACTTTATAGTTGAGCGACAGTCCAACTCCTGTTCTATGCATTTTGTATATATTAACCAGATTAACCCTAATGGCATTCCTAATCAATAAAAACTTGCTTCTAATTGAGAAAGCTATAGCATGTGATTGGTTCTCAGTTACCTGTGTCATCATTGACAGAGTCAAGGTGAACTCTCAGCTACTATGTTAACATGGGGCATATTCTCAACTTCCCACTTCTGGCTTCATCACATCCTAGGAAAACATTTCTGTATTTGCATGTGTGGCCTGATCCAGACATTGTTCATGGAATTTAATTTTATATAAACAGGAAACATATTTCTACAAACTGTCTTAACACTGTTACATTAAAACTATTTTTACTCAGGAAATACTAAGTGTTATGCTTTTCATGATATATGATCATGAAATAGTATAATTTATATTCGAACACAGCATGTTAAGGTATAAAGAACACTAGTCTCAGGAAAAGAATGTCTCCTATTCTGATGTTTTAGTATGTGATCCCATGAAACGTACATTAAAAAATAATTCACCACTCTATTAGGATCCATTCATAGATGTATTAGCAAGGCCAATTATTTATACATAGAATTGTTGTAATAAAGCATTAAACAAATACCATTTGTGAAGTTGACACATGAACATTAACAGGTTAGATCATGCTTAGCTTGATACTGAACTCCAAAATATTACATCCCTCAAATGACCAATTTATGCTCTAGCTCCATCTGTTGTTGATTTTAAAAAGGTAAGTAAATAAAATATGACATAGCACAAAAGTCCCCATTTTACTACAGTGGAGCCAATACCATTTTATTGTTTGCAGTAAACCACAGTGTCCAATGTAGTGTATCAGCTGAATCCTGTAAACTTCCTTAACTTTTTCCATATTTGATTAATAGTTTCTAGCTAGCGACACAAATAAATATTAAGGGGTTGATTATACAGAAGATGTAAGCAAGAACCAAATAAGCAAAATTAAATGCTCTACTGCCTCTGCTCAGAATCCTAATGAGAAGGGCAGGAGAAATTCAGGTTCTATTTCTCTATTGACAAAAGTTTCATTTTGTGGACTACTTTAAAAGAAAAATGGAAAGGTGTATTGAGAATGGGAATGGGATTTATGTAGACAGAAGAATATCAAATATAGAGATTTTAAATAGAATCTAATATTAACCTGAAGTATATGAACTCAAATGTAAGATGGGTGAAGCATCATGTTTCTACATATTTTGATCAGAATTATCGCAGAGGAGCTTGAGGTCAAAAATTGAATATTTCAACTTATTTAGAAAAATAGCTATTAGAAGAAGAAGGATTATTTTCTTTTTAATTTCATTTTTTTAATCTCCAAATTTTATCTCCCTCATGATCCACCCTCTGACTGTTTCACATCCCATACCTCCTTTACCCCCACTATCTCCATGATGATGTTTCCCACACTCACCAGCCCACCAGACTCCATTCCCTGGGACCTCTGATGCATCTTCTCTGATGGAACCCAGACCCCGGCAGTCCTCCTCTATGTATGTGTTGGGGCCTAATATTAACTGGTGTATGCTGCCTGGTTGGTGGTCCAGTGTCTGAGAGAGCTTGGCGTCCAGGTTGAGACTGCTGTTCCTCCTACAGGGTGACGTTTCAAAGAAAATTTACAACCTACATATCCATCATCCCTGCTTAGTCTAGTCTTATAACAAAGTCGGTTCAAACTTTTATCATAAAAAAAATTTCACATTTCTAATACTTACCATAGTTAACCAATTACCACCATCATAGCCCAACTCTCTACTTCTGTCAGGAATAAGCTCACTGGTGTGATATTTTCCACTTATTTACACCCACTTCCTTCCATTAGTGTTAAATGATGACTAGAATTAGAGACAGGTATTTTTTTCTTCTCCCCACTGAACCTAAATAAGCATCTCAACCTTGAATAGGTGAACCTAACCTCATTGTTGTAATGTATAACATTACAATATAAATATAAATATAAACAGCTTGCCATGTGTAGAGATTCAGTGTTATGGATTTCTGGTTCTGCAGGACGTTTGCAAGGAACATTTTTTTTTGATCTGAGCATTGGTTCACTCGGATTATTAAGAATAAAACTAACTTCCTTTTAAAAATAAATCTAGTCTAAACTATGTAAGAAAGCAGTTAATTTTCTTATACTGGTTCCCTGGAAATTCCTCATGTACATTTTGTCTGCATCAAAAATACCAGATGTCGTGTGCCTGTGTTTTTTGAGAAACTCTAATCTTTAATATTTCTTTATGATTCATGAGTCGAGGAGCTGAAGACAAAGAAAAACTACATTAGTATGTATATGCATGTGTATTCAACATAAAGTGTTTACAGACTGAAACCAAAAGGAATATCAAAGAATCTATATTAGTGAAAAGGCAAATAACAATACCTGCAAACAACTGTCAACTGTTTTAATATTACCTATGGAATTGTCGTTGAATAACATCAGTGGAGAAACCCAAACTTTCTTCATTCAAGCAATCAACAAACATACGTTACAATGGCAAAAACTTTAATTTGATAAACAAACAAGCAAAACAAAATAAACAACACTCCCACTCAAAAAAAAAAAAAACCTGTATTACAACTCAGAACATATGGTAAAATAAATTTAATGATTTCTTTACAATATTTTAATTGAGATATATCTTTGCATATTTGTAAAATCTAATGTGATTTTTAATTCATAAACCCATTGGACAGTGATTAATGCAGAGTATTTAGCTGTAAGAGCTAAAGTATAGGACGTTGAGAACTACTGAGTGCTCACAGCATTTTGGTAGTGGTCTTTAGAAACATAGAAATTAACCCATAACATGTTTCTAAAGTCTACTTAATATAGTCGCCGACCTTTGTACACCACAGCATTGCAACCCATTTGCTAGACTGTGAAGAATGCAGAACTTGGCTAAAACAAAAAACCCTACAAAATTCTGTTCTGTCTTTGTTTCTAAAAATTGTTTTCACTGGCTATGTGACCTTTTTGATACTGAGTTTTCTTCTCTCAACTCCAATAATTGTAATATGGTTTATTATTTTGCTTACATAATCAATGAGATTATGCATAAATCTCATCATATTTAATAATAATTTAAAGAATTGTTGGTGTCCAACTGTATGTTGGCACAACTCTATGATATGCTCCATGGTAGAAGAGTAAGATACACATAGTCTATAATATGTATTCAACTAAATCATTTTAGAACTTTTAGAATTTACTTGTTTTGCATGAAATACAACCAGTTATTAGAGAAGAGAGTGATGTTACCAGTGACAAAGGATCTCAATCCCACCTAAAGTGGGGTGATAACCAAACGATGACCCATGGAGAGGGACTGCATTAAACATTCTTCAGGAAACTGAATGCCTGTAGTAAGACAATGAGATGATTTATATTGCAAAATAGGACAGATACTGCAAAAGAAGCAATGACCTTTTTAATAATTATATAATCTTAGATAGTTTTTATTTATTTATTTTTTTTATTGGATGATTTATTTACATTTCCTATGTTGTCCCCTTATCCCATCCCCCACC
>NW_021604617.1:14788124-14859764 GCF_004785775.1 Grammomys surdaster
CCCCCCACTCCCACCTCCCCACCCTCAAAATTCCCACCCCCTGGGGCATCCAGCCTTCATGAGGTCAAGGTTCTCTTCTTCCACCTATGCCCAGCAGGGCCCTCCACTTTTACATATTCAGCTGAAGCCCTGGATCCCCCCCCTAAGTGCTCCCAGGCTGGTGGTTTAGACCCTGGGAGCTGTGGTTGGTTGGTGTTGTTGCTCTCCTCATGGTGCCACAAATCCTTTCAGCTCCTTCAGTCTTCACTCTAACTCCTCTATTGAGAACCCCATGATCAGTTCAATGGCTAGTTGTGGGCATCTGCCTCTGAATATGTCTGACTCTTGAAGGCCTCTGAGGAGATATCCATATCAGGCTCTTATCAGCATGCACTTCCTGTCTTCCACATCAGCATCTACCTTTGGTGATTGCACATGGGATAGATACTCAGGTGGAGTGGTCTTGAGACGGCCCCTCCTTCAGTTTCTGTCCCTCACTTTGTCTCCATATTTGCTCCCTTGAGTATTTTGTTGCTCCTTCTAAGAAGGACCGAATCACCCTCACTTGGTCTTCCTTCTTTATGGGCTTCATGTGGCCTGTGAGTTGCATCTTGGGCATTTCAAGGTTCTAGGCTAATATCCAATAATCAGTGAGTGAATACCATGTGTGTTCTTTTGTGATTCTTAGATAGTTTTAATTGTCAAATTTTCCAAAAGGAAAGCCTTACTGCAGAATGACTAGATCAGATTGGCCTATGAGTATGTCGGTAGGAAATTGTTTTCATACTCACTGATATAGAAGGTCTCAGCCCACATTGGCAACACACAGGGGATTCTGGCCTGTATAAGAAAGGGAGCTAACAGTTATGTGTGGTGCCACATTCCTTTAATCTCACCATTTAGAAGACAGTTTCAGGGATTCTCTTAAATTTGAGATCTGGTCTACATAAAGAGTACATGTTAGCTAAAGTCACATGGTGAAATCTCTGTTTTTAGAAAGTGTCTTGAAAGTAGAAAAGAAAAATTAGTAAAGAATGAGGCTGAAAGGAAGCCAAACAACTGTGTACCTCTTTGGTTCTGTTTCAAATTCTTGTTTCACTTTCTGCATTGAATCCTTTCAATGATAGACTTGACTTGAAAATATAAGTCACATGAACCCTTTCCTCCTGTATGTTACGTTTGGTCATGCTGTTTGTCATAGTAACCAAATGAAGACTAAGGCAAATGTGGTATATGACAGCAGAGAAGTTAAAGACCCCTTTAGCTTATAAATAGAGGACTCTTTGTAGTGGCGTAGAAATAAAAATTGTGATGACTCTTTAATAACAATGTGACTGAAAAGATGATGGCTCAACAGAGAATTCTAAACTAATTCAACATATTCCTCCTTGCTCTTTCATTTTCTCCTAGGATTCAGTTCCTTTTTCACATTTTGAAGCTTCCCAGACTGACCAAATCTCATCACCCACCATGGAGAAGAACCTGTCACTGATACTCTGATCCTTTGCCAGAAGACAGACATTGACAGCAATCTAGGCTTAGAGAGATACCATCTGGTTTCTGAAGGAACAGTGCTACATGGGGGTTTAGAGTGGTGTGATTTTTCTTGTGCCTTCTGATTCCCATTTAATTTAGAGAACATTCACATTCCCCAACTATTTGGCCATTTAGAAGAGAAAAATGAAAGTCCTAAGGTAGGTGTTTCAGGTTAATTAAAGACATAAGTAAACTTAAAATGGAAAAGTTTTGACAAAAAAGACAGAGAGTGAGAAGAAAAGATACAGGGGGAAAAGATAGAAGAAAAGAGTAAAATTTGAAAAGGCTTTTTTCCAGCAGCTGATGGAATCAGATACAGAGTCCTACAGCCAAACATTAGGCAGAGCTCAGGGAGTCTTCTCAAAGAGTTTAGTAACAACTGAAGAGCCCTAGAGGTAAAGAACACCACATGGAGGCCTACAGAGCCACCTAACTTAGACCCGTGGGGGTGGGGGGCAAAAAGACGGAACCACCAAGCAAAGGGCCTGCATGGACTGAATCTTGGCCTCTTAGACATATGTAGTAGACGTGCAGCTTGGCCTTCACGTGGGCTCCCAATTAATTGAAGAAGGGACTGTCTCTGACTTGGGTTATAGAAGACATGTAGGTCTATCAAAGTTAAGCAGGGGAGAGAACAGACTTCATTTGGTGTAGGTTCTGCCCATCTCTCTTCTCAGCGTGTTCTTCTTGTGTTTTCAACAGCTATGCTTAGCACAAGGTGAATTTTCTCTGTGGGCTTTTGCTCAGCTGCAGTCTCCCGAAAAATCTGTCTCTACTGGAAAAACCTTCTTCCATAGATTATTTTTTTCTAAATAAGAAGTTGAAATATTCAAGATTTGACATCAAGCTCCTCCTTTCTGACTATATAACCCAGACTGATCTTAAATTCATGACTCTTCTTAAGCCTCCCTACTGCGGAAGTTAAGCCACCTGCTAAGAGACCCAGCTCAACTGCCATAATTCTGATTGAAATGTGTAGAAGCATGATGCTTCACCCATCTTACCTTTCAGTTCATATACTTCTGAGTAATATTCTATTTATAAATCTCTATATTTGACATTCTTCTTTCTACATCAATCCCCGTCCCAATTCTCAACATACTTTTTATCAAATATCAATCATCAATAAATATTTTCACTCTTCAATTTCCCAATAAATATCACATGTGAATACATACATTTTTGTTAGACAATTGTCAGGAGACAAAAATTAGGCTGTTAATTTCTTTTTGTAAACAGTGAAGTGAACATCATTTCAGATGGCAAAAATCAATACTTGTTTACATTCCATGTTTACATGTACATTCCACATTTACATTTCATCTGTGAGGCATATTGCCTACCTCATTTTCTATTCCTTTACTGAGAAATGATCCCATAGTGTTATGTATACTATTTATATGACTTATGACTAAGCTAATCTTTAAAATTAATGAATCTTAGATGGTCCCTGAGTCCGTGACTCAACAGAGACTCTTACTTGAAAACTTCACAGATCTGTTTTTAAAAAGTTAAAGCAAGTTTATTGGTTATTAAGTCTCTGTTGTATAAAAAGACCAGTCAAATTTTAAAGTTAAAATGTTACATTGTTAATTTTCTAGAAGTTTAAAATGCTTCATTAACCTTGTTTTTAGAACATTGCTCCAGTATCTACATAATCTGTGGGGCTATATCAAAACGTTGTGGGTGAAAGATTTTGAACAATTTGTGTCCTAGTCAGGAACATTTCACTTGAAACACCCAGCCCACAGATCTCCCTGTCTCCATTTGAATCTTTTTATGTTTGCTATGTTCTGTTTGATGGACAGAGAGTTCTCCTTTGAAGTGGCAAAGCAATCTTCAGTTTCTTAGAGCTCTGTTGTTGACCCATGGCTTTGAATTTGGTTGCTCTGTTACTGAGTTGGCACTTCCTCATGAGACCTGGGTCACTGTTGCCATCTTTGATGACTAGCTCTGCTAACTTGCTTGACTGACTTAGTGTCTAATGTCTCAAACTTGCAAAGTATATATCTATATACTCTTATTTTCTGGCATATACATACGATGGCTTTAATTTTATTTGTCAGAATCTCAAGCAAAGTTTTTGTTCTTTCTTGTTTGTTTATTTTCTGGCTATGCTAGGCATTTAACAAGTTGCTGACAAATCTTAGGTTCCTACCACTGACTTACATCGAAACTGTTCTATCTGTAGTAGACTGTCACCTTGCTTTATCAGTTAGGACACTTAAGTGGATCTTCTCCTCAAGGTGGACATTTTACATTACACATTAACAGGTTTCCACAAGAAGTATTTTAAACATAAGTGTAAAAAACTTCATAACATATGAGAGCAAAAAGAAAAAAAAAAGTTAAGCACACAGCTTATATCAGGAATGGTTGTGTGTTACTGATGAGTAACAATATTCTGTCCAAAAAATTTCCTCACAGCTTTCCCTCCGAGTGTCCCTCCACTTCGTGTTTATGCCTACCAAAAATGTGCAAAACGAGGTTTAGTTAACGTAAAGTGCCAACCAGCCTATATAGCCATGAAAGCAAAGGAAAAGATTACAGACACAGAAAAAAACGTTGCTACCAAGCCAAAAGTCTACCTTTGTCACTATTATTCTGGAGCAAGAACCATAACGTGTCAGACTTTAATTAAATCTTGAAGCCAAAATAGGGGAAGGAATTCCAAGGGAAGTCCAGTAAAACCAGGACACACAGCAGGCATTGGCCTGTGTAATCTGTTAATCCCTTTTGTAATCTCTCTCTTTTTGTTAATTTTTCCCCTTTTTAATCTTTTATTTATTTATTTATTTATTTATTTTTATTGGATATTTTCTTTATTTACATTTCAATTGTTATCCCCATTCCAGGATCACCCCCCCCAACCCCCTATCCCCTCCCACTCCCCTGCTTCTATGAAAGTCTTACCCCACTCTCTCCTCCCCACCCTGGCATTCCCCTACACTGGGGAATCAAGCCTTCACAGGAGCAGGGGCCTCGCCTCCCATTGATGCCTGACAAGACCATTCTCTGCTCTGCTAAATATGCAGATGGAGCCGTGGGTCCCTCCCTGTGTATTCTTTCCTTGCTAGTTTAGTCCCTGGGAGCTCTGGGGGTGGGGGGTCGGGGTCTGGTTGGTTGATATTATTTTTCTTCCTATGGGGTTGTGATCCCCTACAGCTCCCTGCGGGTGATCATACTTCTCACCAACCACCAGAGTTCTCTGGATCCCAGAAATGAAAGACACAAATACTGGCTTTAATTTTAATATGCCTTAACATGGGAATGGCTGGGTTTCTCCTTACCTCCATTTGGCTAACCCACTTTCCCTCCGATATTCCTTTTAACATCTCTATTTTTTTTCCCTGCTACCCCACTTTCAGTCAATGGAGTGGCCCCTGAGGCTGCTTCCCTGACTCTTATGTGGCTGGATGATTTCTCTTCTGCAGCTCTTAAGTCTGATCTATCTGCTTACCTATCACGGTGATCCTGCTCCTTCATCTTCTCTTCTTCCTTAGTCGGGGGAAATCTAAAAGTACCACCTTCTCCTTGCCCAGCCATTGGCTGTTAGTAACTTTATTGACCAATCAAAAACAAATTGGGGGCAGGGACCCTCAGCGTTTGGACAAGTATATTCCAGTGTGATTCTGGGAGCTGAATTAAGACAAACTATTAGAACCAATCCCCAACAGGCCTGATGACGTAACTTTAAGTAGCAGGGGTCATCTACTCTATGTCTTTTTGGTTTACATGTAAGAAAAGAACTAGAGCGAGGTATAGTAAGATAGATCTCTAGGAGGTTAAGACCAGCTTGCTCTAAAACGTGATGTCCAGTATAGATAGCGCTGTTAAATATAGAAACCCTGTCCCAAACTATTAAAGTGATGTTTACACACTTCTACATGTTTTGGAATCGGCATCCCTATATTTGTGTTATTTTACATAATTTCCTATGTATCCCCTCTTTTCCGTATTATTTACTTGTAGGCAGAGAGAAAAGGAACATAGTTTAAACCTAGAAAGATCCCATTACAGGTATCTGAAATATAAGTAAAAACTCTTTCTTGTATCTTTTAATTCTCATTTTCCTGTCATCTCAATTAAATGGACACGTCTATCATAAATAAGCTGTAGAAATGATACACTCAGATAAATAATGTAATTCAGTGTTCCTAATCAAAGTTTAAATTTGAGTAGACATTAAATCAGGAATAACCTTTATACATCTCTGTGCCTCCAAACCTTTTAAAACGTCTACTACCTTATTGTAGGTATCTTAAATTATGGGCCTGCAGGAAGTTTTAACACAGTTACCATAAAGTAAAAACTCCAAGATCAAAAGGCATATCTGTACATTTCTTGTTGGAGTTCTCAGTGGTCCCCATTACCTAGTGTGAGAAAAATGTTAAAAAAATGTTATAGAATATTCTAAGTTGATAAATTTAGGACCTTTGGTGTCTATATTTTAATATAAGTTTAGAAATGACGTGAAAACATAATTCTATTTCATGATTTTAGGAAGAAGCCTATTAGCCCAATTATTTGCCATTAGTTTCCCACTGCTGTGTCGGATCAAATACCTTTGTGAATACCTGGTGAAAAGTTGTAAAATGCATTAAGTTAGCTGCTACTTTCCACCATTCAAAAAGAGTGACATCAAATAGCATGTGAGGCTTGCTGCACATGAGTCCCTGCTTTGCCTCCTGAAATGATTCTTCCAATACACTTGAAAATTGCCTATGACCTTTTTCAGTTGCTGTGCAAACCTCTTTATATTGTCAGCACATGGTACATAGACTTTGGGGTGACCTAAATCTATATTCCTGAGTCATGTGAATCCTTCCTTATATCTAGCATAAACTAGCCCATTTCCATTGTAGTAAGAATCTTGCTTTTTTTTTTTTTGTAGACGTGCAATAACATTTACATGACAATACATCTTATGGAAATGAAAATCTATGTAATTTTAAGACAAAGTCTTCTCCTTTTTTTCTTATTTTAGCCACTTATAGAACTAGAGCCAGTAAGGACACATATTCCAAAAGAGAAGAGAAAAGTAAAAGAAAAGAAACAAACACTGGCATGTGTGTGTGAGAGAGAGCAGTTCTGTACTTTGCTAGTATATTTGGGGTTCTGGGTATGATCTTCCACACTGGAAAAATACAAGAATATACTTTAAATGAAATTGAAATATAGAGGAAAGTCACTATATATGATTAAAATCTGTGACAGTTCAAATGTTAGGAAGTGAGAAATGAAAAAAAGAAAACCAAGATAGCTCTTGCTCTTGCCTTCCTGCTCCTGCTTCCTGCTCTCTCCCCATTTCCTTCCTCCCTCTCTCTCTTCACGTGCTCATGGCTGGCCTCTCCCTCCTTCCCCCCTCCCCTTCTCCCTCCCTCTTTCTGCCTTTCTCTGTCTCTGCTACCCTCTCAACTTCCTTCCAAAAGAAAAGAAAAGAAAACCAAGATAAAAATAACATAAAACACCAGAACATTCTCTGAAATAACACAATGTAAATGTGTTGTATACATTTCATGAGTCAATCAAAGAAACAAAATACATTTATTTAAAGTACAAAATTCAATAAGACATGGTCATAAAAGAACAGAGGTGATATATATATATATATGTATATATATATATATATATGCATATATATATCCATATATATATGCATATATATATATGCAAAATTATATTAAAAATCTATGAAATAAGTTAGATTCATGATCTAAACAGTCAACTAGATATTAGAGACACACCACCACTTCTAAAACTAAGATAAATCTTAAGTAAGTAAACAGAAAATGATATAATGCTAGAATTAGTTCAAAGAATCTTGGACATATTATTTTAAGGTATAAAAAAAGAAAATTTCAAACATGGAATACCATTAGCAATTTTATGTAGTATTTTATAACATTAAAGAGTTATTAAGAGAAACTGAAGACAGAGTGGCCATCCTTGAAAGCATATTCACACAAATGACAACATGCACCCAGAAGTTTGTGCTTATGTACATTTCTGCATACATATATACAAATATATAGGTAACAAATGTAATCAAAGACAGTGAGGCTGTGAACTTGAATGTATAGGGATGAGAAGGAGGGTCTTAGTGAGGGAGGATGAGCAGTATTGAAAGGAGGTAAAGGAGGAGCAAAGTTACATAATTCTAACAAAATTTAAAATAAGAGGAGGGAAATTTTTGCCCATTTATTCATCCACTTACAGTGATTCAAAATATATGAACTAAAAGCCAGCAGATCTATAACAAGATACAATGTAAAGTTAAAAACCAGCAGTCAATATTCATTTATCAACAATTATTGCATCATTATAGGAAACACAAATCATTTATTTAATTTTCTTAAGTCATTCAAACAATAAGTTGCCTCTCAGAATGTATATATTAAAGGGAATAGAGCAACTGAGGCAGAAGAAAGGTAGAAGGTGGAAGTCGGTGTACTCACTTTCTGTTGTGCATCTCGTAATAATTATCAGAGAACAAACTTTTTCATATAGACAGTGCAAAGATTTCTAAATGGAATTATAAACATATTCTTAATTTATAATATACAAAGTATAACCTGAAGCTTTCCAAATGGTGTGTGTTGAAGAAACACTTTAGAATGCTCAATATAACTGCTCATTTGCCTTCAAATAAAACATCAGCATCATACCTACTAGAACCTGTAAAAATAAGGAAGGACTTAATTTAACTTCACTAGAAAATGGACAAATTACAACTCTATTCTTCTCTCTCTCTCTCTCTCTCTCTCTCTCTCTCTCTCTCTCTCTCGTCTCTCTCTCTCTCTCTTTCTCTCTCTCTCTCTTATTTATCCATCATTTTTATCTCTCAGATATCACATCCCATCTGTGGATTCTTCTCCCTCCTCTTGCCCAGGCCTTCTGCATACCTCTATCTTATTCAATTCTACTCACCTCTATTTCCCTTTAGAAGAGATCAGGCCTACCTAATCTTAGATAGCAACCAAACATGGCATAACAAATTAAAGTAAGACTAGGCACAAACCCTCATATCAACTTTGGCTGAGGCAACTCAGTAATAGGAGAAGAATCCCAAAAGCAGGCAAAAAGATTCAAAGATAGTCTCTGTCCCCACTGTGAAGAGTTCCACAAAGACACCAGTGGACACTCCTTGATTGTCGCATTAGTCAATGTGAGCCCCTATGAATCGTGGTTAGTGGATTGTGTGAGCCCTGCTCTTATGGTATCCTTGACTCTTCTGGCTTCTATAATCCTTCCTTCCTCTCTTAGGAGTGATTCCCTGAACTCTTCCTAATATTAGTATTAAGGAATTGTAAAGTCTTATATTTTAAAAGCAGGACTGACAAGAAGGTTCAACCAGCAAGAATGATGAGCTGAGTTGATCCTTGAGACCTTCACATGTGTCCCATGGTAGGTGGACATGGACACAATACACACACCACACACACACACACACTCACACACACTCACACACACACACTCAAACACACACACACACAAAGATGAGAGATACAGAGATAGACAAACAGGCAGGCAGGCAGGCAGAAATAGTCTAAGATAAAATAAGTGTAGAAAACAGCTTGATGCTTTATTTTTTTTAAATTACATGTATATTTACCACACACCTCTTCTATCTTCTAAGCAGTTACTTAAGAACAATAAAAATATACACATATTCACACAAAGTTTTGATAAAAATGTTTACAGCACTTTTATTGTAATAGAAAATAGTCAAAAACAATGTACCTATTCTTCAAAAGATGCAGGAAAATATATACTCCAGTGTGGTTATATAATGGTTTACTTCTCAGTTCTTAAACTTAGTGGTATGTGCATGGATGAACATTTGAGTTGGGCTTCAATGCACTTCTTTTCCAGACTGGACACTAAGTAGCACTTCTGTGTGGCAGTTTAGATGCAGCACTGGTTCCTCCATCTGATACAGTATCCATAATCATACTCATCAACATCACAGTAGGTCTTACACTTTCCTCGCACGTTTTCACACCTCTCTATTCTATGTCTGACGTCAATATGACTTCTGGCTGCAATCAAGAAAAAGAGAGAGATGAAGCGTGGAAGGAAACTCTCTGAAAAGAAAAAAAAATGAATAGGTACAGGACAAAAGAGGAAGTCAGGGGTGAAGATGGTCAAGTTATATTTTATATATGCATGGTAGTATCCCAATGGAACCCACTATTGGGTATAATTAACAGATGCTAATAAGAATAAGATTATAAATTTCTTCTTTGATATCTATGGCTAAACTTACATGCATATATATGAAATTATAGATATATTAATAATTTGAGAGAAAATATATGTTTTGATTAGGAAATAATGGGGTCCAAGAAGAGGGGTTGGAGCAACTCTTCATAATTTTGTTCACAATTCAGCAGTCATTTGACTACAAATGACTACAAGCATTTTGCTTGCCCCACACCAATGCACCAATGATGAACTTGAAGGTCTGCAGCACCTAAGCTCTTAGATACATATTTTTTAGTCTACATTTACTAAACCAATTTACATACACTTGTTAAAACAATATTTATATGTTGGGAGCCAACTCTTAGCCGAAAGCGGCTATCATCTTTACAACCATCTCGAGCCATATACCCTAACAAGAGACTTGTTTTCAACAGCCTGCAACAGCTGAGCACACTCTGATAAACATCTTGTTTTGCTGTTTAGTGCCGCCAGCAGCTAGGTGCACATGGTCTCCATGCTGCAAGGGGCATGATGTAGTGTCTTCAGCTGTGCTTGTCCATGAGGGCAAGGCACGTGGTAAAGGGTATAAATACCCAGGATTTCTTTTCAATAAAAGAGACTTGATCAGATTCTGTCTTGTCTCCATTTGTCACGTCTCTCGCCCCTCCATCCCCACTCTCTCTCTTGCTAGACCCTGACCTGCGGACCAGAGCAGCAGAACGGGCTGTTACATTTATATATTTTTGTAGAGATTGCATTTCACCATTTTTAAGGGACAGTACATTGTCTTCCATATCTTTACCAAAGGGCTTTGATTTTCATTCCAGAGATTTCTTTGTTTTTAATTACTTTTTAGTTTTTAAGGTTGTAATATAATTACATCATTTCCCTGTACTTTTTTCTTCCCCCAAAACCTTCCACATACCCTTTCTCACTCTCTTTCACATTTATGGCTTCTTCATAATCGCAACAATTGTTAATACATGTGTATATGTACGTAGACCAGAGATTTATTTTAACTTAAAATTACTTTCTTTTCACTAGAAACAAATTCCCTTTCTTCTACCATCCATCAGTAACGCTTAACAAAGAAAAGAAGCTAATAATTAATCGTATATATTTTTATAACATGCTTGTTGTTTTTCTTAAATTCCGCTGCCCTAGAGCTAAACCTTTATATGATAATTTGATTTGTTCTAATTTTTAACACTGCACCTATGTAATCAAGTAATAGCAGGATAATGGTTATGAAGACTTGCCGACAGAGTCAGTTATGTGGGAAACTGAAATGCTGCCCATGTGCAAATACATGTAAGTGTAGCTGTGCTTACATTACATTACATTACATTATATGGCTTTAATGAACCATCCAAAGAGAAAAAACAGTGTTCTGAAAGTCTTTAATTATTGCTTTGTATGTTAAGCTATATAAATATTTAATATTTAATATAGAAATCTATGGTAAAGTTAATACAAGTTCTGTTACGTGAGGATGTTGACAAAGTAATCTACAATTTAAGTTTTTCTTTAGAATAAAACATACTTTAATGTTAGATTTTTATTTTTCAAGCTTTAACAATGGACTTATTATTTTGAGTCCATGATTCTACCTATACAAATGACATTTTAATACTATTCATCTGAGATGTATGTCAGATAATAGCCATAAAGGAAAAAATGTAAATCAAATTTACTAAAAGTTGGAGAGTAAACATAACTATGTTTAGATTTAAATTACGTCATTTCAGAGAACTTACTGCTTAGAAAATAAATAAAATTCAGACAGGTATATCCTTCCACTCTATATAATGGGCATTTCTTAACTTTCCAGTATTCTCTGGTCATTGGGTGAGTACTGGAAGCAATTTAGTAAAGGCAGTTTCTGGCCACTGCTATATTTTTATGAAAATTAAACTTTTAAGAATTATAGTTGATATGTTTTAAGAGAGTAAAGGATGTGCTCAAAATCTTTTCTGGCACTTTAATAAATTAACCGAGATTCCTGAACCACCATTATGATTTGTTAGTACTCAATTTTGCACAATTTTTCAGATGCCATAAATTCATAAAAAGAATGGCTTATCTTAATCATTAGTCATATAATGTGACTGACATTTTTGTTTTATTATCATTATTAAAACAGCAATGTCCAAATTCTACAAAGTCATATCATTTGGAAACAAAAGATATGCATTATAAATGGATTTTCTTATTTTTGTGTGTGTCTGTGTTCATGTCTATGTGAGTACACATACACAAATGTGTGCATGAGTATGGAGACCTAAAAGGCTAAAGCCAGGTGCTTTTCTCCCTCCGTTATTGTGACAGAGCCTCACTGGACTCAGAGCATATCTACTCATTGGCTATTTTATCTAGCTACAATATGGTAGGGAGCCACTTCTATTATATCCAAGATCTGGTACTATAAGTGAGCCACCACCCTTCTCTGTTTTTTCTTTGGGTGCAACACAGCCAGTGGTTTTCTATCTTCTCCAAATAAGCATTTCTATAATCTGTTCTACCTTCCAAAGTTTCACATGTCAAGAACTGAATGAGTTTGTTTCAGTGACTCAAATCTTGTAGGAAATAACAAGACTTGTTCTGTGAGATCCCATACAAGAAATCTGGGAGTAATCTTTGTCCTTCTTTTTGTCAATCTCTAATGAATTTTAGCCTCTCTAACTAACATACCAAGAATGCACTCAACTTCATCCATTTACTTATTTGTGTATGTGTGTATGTGTGTATGTATGTGTGTCTGAGAGAGAGAGAGAGAGAGAGAGAGAGAGAGAGAAAGAAAGTTTGTGTTTGTGTGTGTATGTTGCAGTGCACATGAGTATTTGTGTACATATGGGCATATGCAGAGCGAAAGAACATGAGAATTCTTTCACTGTAGTCTCCTTATTCTCTGAGAAAATGTCTTTGACTGAATCTGAAGCTCTCTTTCAGCTAAACTGACTGGTCTGAAATCTCCCACACTCTGTCTGACTCTACCCCACAATGCTAGGGTTACAAACACAGACAACTTAGCTCAGTTTTAAATTCTGATGCAAATAGACAATACTGAAATATTTTCTATGTATCTTCTTCAAGTTTGTGGCCTATTTGTCTTGGACTGAATACCTAGGATAATGTTTTGAGTGTAAACTTGAGGGAAGACAGCTCGGAAGCTGAGAAGGATGTGATTTCTCTCAGTTGGACATTGATAGAGTTGGTAGTTAGAGAATCAGACATGCTAGGGCAGCCTGCTTAAAATGTAGACATAGCTACATTGTTGACTAAAGTATTCCTAACCATCTTCAACTTTTTGGTATATCTTGCCAAGCTAAATTCTGGGATACATATATTGATAGCATATTGTACCTCTCTGTTCTCTAGAGGACTTGTAGTAATGACCCAATAACAGGTTAGTTAAAATCCTAAATATTCATTTTATATCAAAATTTTCTAATATCTTTCTTGATGTGATTAAAATATTTGCAGAAAATTTTGTCCATTTTTTCCCTGAAATTCTCAACACACCATCAGCTAATGTGTGTGTATGTGTGTGTGTGTATATATATATAATATTTGAAAAACTATTCTTACAAGACACAGAGAATGTGATTAATGACCAGGTGACAGTGTTGCTGATTATTTTGTTTTCATTTAAAATTTTCATTTCTGCGGGAATGGATGCTTTGTATTTGCATGTGTTTTAGTCCTTATAGAAGATATTTATCAAGCCATGCACACATTATGATTTTCATCTTTAAAGGAGGAAGTTTAAAGTAGGTTGGCATCTGGTGGGTAAAAGCCTGAGGTACTCAGATGTGTCCTGCCGGTTAACATGCAATGGAGACTGTAGCTCTTCTAAAGAGAATTGTCCAAATGACATGACCAAGAGAGGACAGAAAGAGAAAGACTGCTGCAAATGAGTACCAGAAAACACTTTTGAGTATATATGTTGCAAGAGAACACATGAGATAATCAGACTATTTGAAGTTATTAAAGTCTTAAAAAGGAAAGTATACTAAAAACTCCAATGTATGCTTAGAAAATTACCACATCATAATGGAACTCATGTATTCATTGAATTAAAATACTGAAAATTGATTATATATATATATATAATTTTTGTGGTGAAGACATATTACTACCATGTGTATCATCACAGTGTTATAAAAAATGTTTACTATAAACTTTCTCACACCTTTTATATGCATTTGAATTCGGGAATGAACTCACAGAGAGGCAACACTAAAATAAGTTATTTATTTTCTCTCTTTCTGATTCATAGTCTAGTAAACATGTATGCCTTTAATTTCCCTTCTCCTTATTTAATTTTTCTATTCTATTTTATTGGGTGAGTGACTGTCTCACAAGAATTTTGATATTGATGGAAACTGCTAAAGTGTACTGCTATTCAAATAATAAAAATTAGGAATTGTGGATGATTATTATATGGATTTATTGCGTAGATTTATAGGGAGGAATACTGTTTTACTCAGAGGCAGGAAAAATCTGAGGTTAAAAAGAGGCTAAACAGTATCTCCACAATATTTGAAGATGTGTGTTGCTTCCTTATGGGTATCTCCTCATGCATTATAAGCCCTTAGGAGTAAAGAGCAGAACTAAATTACTGGGCATAGTTTATATTTTGCTACAAAATAACTATGTCTACATTCTTCTTTCTGAAATGCTCTTCAACCTTTTGTATTCACATTTTCCTCCACTAAATACTAAACACGAGTACATTCTAATGACAATGTGAATTTTCTCTGCCATTTTATTCTCATACCTTGACTATTCTCTCCTAAGACTTTCGTCTCTCTTGAAAATGATTCAATGTCTAATCTCAAAATCTAGTAGTTTATACGTTTTCATAGGGGTAATAAGCTGACAGTGTATATCTACTGGATGGCTGTATCTCAAGGGACATTCCTTTCCTTTGACTTAGGTGTACCCTTCATATTAATATGTCAGCTACTGTAAGACAAAATCCTGAGTACTGTTGGAGGAACTTTCACAATATTGTCTCAGCTGGTTTTAGAATGTACTAATTAATACATGAGCTAGGACAACTTCTGAAAGATTCAGGATCAAATTGTATTTCATCATTTTTGCTTTATGGAGACACACATATCTTGAAAATCCTGCTGGGAAGACTTAATGAGACTTGTTCTTCTTCTTGGGTAATGTGTCTCTTTTTCGTCCTCCATCTTTAATTCTACATGCAGCAGTGAGTTCCAGGTCTTATGCAGAAAGCAATCCTAAGTTCATGTTGAGAGCATTGAAGTTTACAATGACCTTTCCTCATTTTGCATTCTTTCCTCAAATCCAAGCTACCATACTCAGGATAACTCTTTTTAGCTGCAAGAGGTAAAGAATGACTAGAATTAGGAATCAGTGTATGACATAGCCGTAAGGAGATCATTATAGAGACAAAAGATTATAAGATGACCATTCTCAAATGGTGGGGAAAGTTTAAGTGAGTTTTCTGTCACCTAATATAAAGGATATCTCAGAAAGTGTACTGGGACTAAGTAGTTGTTCAGAAGTGATTGGGTGGTGTTGGCTCAAGGACAGTTCCTGAAGACAATGGAAAAACGGGATTTACATTCTTTCTGTCACTGTTCATAGAATTATGAATGCCCATTTCTGTTCTCATGAATAATCAACCAGTATCTTAGGCCTTTATTAACTACTAAAAATTTCATTGCAATTTAACTTTATCTTTCAAAATATTTAGAATTAGGCAATGTTAAACAAATTATTCAAATGCTCACAACTTTCCTAAACATTTTGTGATTTTCCCAAAAAATATTAAATTGTATCTACATGTAACAGTAGCATTGATCAAAGAGAAAAGAGGAGAGGGGAAATAAAGAGAAAGGGAGAAAAAGAAGGAAGAGAGAAAGGAGGGTTTAGAATTGGCATTCACTTTGGGCTCTTATATGGTTTTTAAAGTTATCATAACACTTCTGAAATAGTAGTTGTTTAAAAAGGCATTCTTCAAAATTTTGTTTGTTAATCTTGATAATGAATAAATTTGCATAGAGACCAAATCCACCCTGCCACAACTTTCTTATGGTGTGTGATTTCACTGGCACACACTTATTTCCACATTGTATATAAATGTTTCTATTTCAGTGAGAGTGGAGCTTATTAGGCTACATAAATACTGAAATATCTGCTTATTGTATTTCTTTGGAAAAAGGAAGTTTACTAACACTGTCTTTTGAATCAGAATCACTGTTCCATTTGAATCAGAAAAAAAAAAGAGCAACTGAAGAATTTGTAGTTGGAGACATGAGGAGTTCTACCAATATTGATATTCTGCTATGGTGAACACTGTCATGTTCTTGTCTAGAATTATGAAACTGGAATTATACTACAATATAACATCTTAATATGATAAAGATTTTCTTTAAATTGTATATGAATCTGTAGTAATATATAGTATAAATCTGAACAGAATTATTCTCAAAATAATTCTATCATCTACAATTTTTTTATGTATGTATGTATGTATATATTTATTTATTTATTTTACCAGAAATGTTTTTGAAAGATTAGGAAAAAAGGACAGTTTGTTCTCTTCAATACAAAATATGTTGTCCTATATTCATAGCACATATAGGATTTTTAAAAAATTCCCATTGATAATAGAACAATTTCTATTGTCAGAAAATGTTGAAAAAAATGGAGCAACAAAAAAGTATTCCATTTCTAGTGCCTAGAAAATGCAGAAGAAAGCTGGTATCCAAATGGAAACTTCCTCTATAGAAATTTGAAGGACATTAGTTAATGGTAATATAATGACATGGGGTTATACAGAACGGAAGGCAGTTGGAAAATTAGTAGATACGGTAGGCAGACCTTATATGAGTTTCTTGAAGGAACAAAGAGGGAATGAAAATATGCTGTATGCATTATTATATTAAAATTAGAAAATGAAGGAAAATAATTTACAAAATATTAAGAATGGCACATATGACATTCTATATATTTAAATGTTTACTTATTGTTATGCTTGTGTTTGTCCGTGGAATAGTTTATGTTTAGCACATACATGAAGGTTCATATAAAGGCCAGAGAGATCATTAGATCCCCTAGATTTGAAGTTGTAGGTAGAGTTCAAATACTTACGGTGAGTGCTGGGAACTGTGGGCCTATACGTAAGACTTTCTATTATAACTCTAAACATTCTTAAGCACTCAGCCATATACCCAGATCTGATGATGCACTTTTTATTTATTTTAGTTACATTAACATAGATTGTGAGATAGAAACTGAAAATAAGCCTGCTGTTTGGGGCTTAAAGTCATATTATATGTCTCCTGAATTTGAAAAGAAAATAGTATCTAGATATAGTGATAGTAATTGTTTTTCAAGTATTTTTGTCTGTAATAATGAGTTCTCTATAGGTTTAGTTCATGTATAATTTTAAAGAAACATACCTTCCTTTTGGAATTAAAAGAAATAATACCTAAAGAGATTGACAGACAATATAATTTTTGCCATTCTATGGTCTAAATGATTTATAATTTTCAAGCCAGTATTGAATGTTAATTTTTCTCCTTGTTGAAGGAATAAATAAGTAGCTAGTTATTAGTGATGGCACCTAAAGAGGTATGCTGTAAGGAAGATAAAGACTTGAAATACATTTATATAATAAATATCTACATAATTAGAAAAACAATCTATTATGTTTTGGAGGCCATATGAAACCTAGGGTACATAATGGGAAAACAATCTAAAATGAATGAATGAGTTGATTAATAAATTACTATAAATAAATAATTGAAATTGAGTATTCTTAATTTCCATTTGTTAAGTTAATGCAGGTGTATCACTACATAGGATGACAAGCATTTTACTTCATTCCTGATGGAAAGAGAGAGCTCATGGGGTAAATTTTTCACCTAAATGTAGTTGATGATGATAACAGTAAATACTTAGTGCTCTAGTTAAGATAATTGTCATATGAATGACATCAGGAATTATGTCCTTGTGTAGAACTTTGGATCAGACTGGAGAAACTGTATTGAGAAGAAAAAAAGACAATGCACCTTACCGTCAAAACAAAAACAAACAAAAGACCAACAAGAGTCATAATTGGCTTGCGATTTTGAGAAAGAGATGCTAAAAAGGACTTCACTGATAGTCTATTATTGTAGAGTACAGTGAAACTGAAGTAAATGCTCTAACACTGAGCTGTTTATGCCTTGCTGATGATAATGTCTCACAATAGTTTTTCCCAACACGGTATAGGATGATTATACTTACTTTCATTTTAAACTTTGTAATCATTTTAGATTTTAACATAATGGAGCATAAACACAGTAGAAGCCAATCCCTCTATGTGTTATAACCTTCATATGTACAACAATATCCATAAGCAGCCATAAGTAAGAACCATCAATACAATTTTATTCACTAAGCTATATTTTATTCTTGTCTTACTAAGTTACTTTCTAGTACCTGTTTTCTGTTATAGGGGCAATTCAAGAATAGCATAGTAAATCCAGTATAATAATATTCTCATTCTTCCAGTTCTTTATAAGTTTAACAAACAGCAACTGATGCCTCCCCAACTCCATTGCTACAAGTACTCCGGACAAATGTTTCCGTATTACCTGTTAATATTGTGGCCCAAAAGAGCAGAATAAAGAAAAAGAGATGAAACCTCATGGTACAGTTTCTTGAGCAAGAAGTGGCAATGAATCTTCCTTTGAACGTCAGTTTGCTTTGAAGTCAGGAAACAATGACCACTTCTATTTAAAGCACCTTTAACTACTGAAGCTTGCAAAAACCAAAATTATTTGTCCGTGTGGGTGATTCCTTCCATTCTCAAAGAACATGGTCAAAAATGATTCCAAGTAAATTTCCTGAAGAAATCAAAACCTAATTAGATTAATTTTAATGAAGCTTCATAGTAATCAACCCTTTTCCGGAGTATTTGAATAACAAATAGTTGGTTAAAATGACTGTACAATAGGAATGTTAAAAATTATACCTACATGACCTCATTTATATGATATGTGTTGAGCTAACTATTCAAATAGGGCTGTTATTGTTGTTCTCAGTGTTGTCTCTCAGGATGTTAGAGCTGAGATATCAATTGAATTCTCATGTTTTACAAGGTAAAATGACTAAAGGCTCAGAGACCAAGTGATTTGTTTCTATTCTAAGACACAGTAATTTACATGTAACGTAACCAGGAATGCTCAATTCACTGATGATTGAATGAAAGACATCTACACTTTTTAATGATAATTAATTATTTAACATACATTTCAAACTTCAAAATCGCATACTTTTCATCATCCATTTTATGGATCTGAAAGTTATGTCAGATTCAATCTGCATGCTTATTTTACATAGAGTAATAGAAACTGCTGGGAGTCGACCCAGCTTATATACTGATACTGAATCTGATACTACTGTAAAAAGAAAGATATCAATTCTTTTATCACAGACTCAGGTTAAAAAACAAAACAAACAAAAAACCAAAACAAACAACAACAAAGCAAAGCAAAACAAAAACAAAAAATAACCTGGGACTATGGTTCCTAAATTTTACCTACATAATAATTTCCAAGATGGCTTGTTCAATCAAGATTGGAGGGCTCCGGCCCTCTCATGTCTGATTTGGCATTTGCACTTCAAATATGACTCAGAAATGTTACTTCTACTCTAAGGGACTACACTATTCTAGCAAATATGATTTATTTGTTTTATATAAATAGTAAATATGATAGAAAGAATAAAACAGATTCCTAATGATTGTAGGGGGCTGGTTTGAGATTTTATGAAGATTATATCAGACTGGTTTGAGATTTTCATCCTAGATTTTCACCCCAGGTGACAGGGAAAACAAAGATTGGTGAATTTATAGATTCGGTGATATTATGTAAAATGTATGTTTCTTACTATAACATAATAATGGAAACCGTGGAGTTAAGTAAAAGTCAAAGAAGGGATTCAAGTTCTAAGACAGGATATTTTCTTCCTGAGAAAGAAGAAAGCATACAGAATTCATCATGTTGAACAGAACAGATTCGTTGCTATTTTACTGTGTAACACTTAATGAACAGATTGTATAGAGCATCGACATTTAGAATTCAGTAATTGATTTCTAATCCCATTAATTACAGGACACACAGAACACCATAAAAATATTTCTATGATTATTTATGATCCTTGTAACTTTGTATTTATTTGAAGAAGTAGGTATTTATTACCTTTACAGATTTACATTGTCTGCCAGGGGTCTTTTGGGGTTTGGAACTGAAGTGACACATAGCATTGGATAATATCTGGCCTTGTACGTCTCTCTAACTATACCAGTGGCTAGAAGCTGATGGCTTCTAGAGACTTAACCATCTCTTGCTTACTCTGTGGATGAAAACCACTGACTTGTCTCTTCAACTTTCTGTGCTTTAGTTTTACTTCATAACTCACTGTGCTTTATCTTCACTTTATAAACCTCTGTGCTTTCTGAAACGATGGAGACTGAGTTGTTTCATAGTGTTATGTGCTTCAAAAGTGCTTAAAAGCTAACTATGCTTGATCTATAAACATTGATCTCTTACACTGTAAGTCTCTTCGTATTGTATCTGTACTTATGTAAATGCTAAATTCTGGCAAATTAACAAATCTAAGGACTTATTCCTAGAGCTCCTTTCCCTGACAAGTCATCTAGGGGACCTTGCTGGCCGGACAAGAAGCTCAAAGCTCACTAATTCCTTTGGGACCAGAAAGGAATGGAAAGGGGTGACTTTATTCTTGGACATTAATGTTTTTCCTTAAACACAAATTTGTGACAAGCCTATAAGTCCTTTTACAGTAATTTATGAAAGTCCACTATATTTCTTACAATTGAGCCTCTACTTACTATTATGAAAAGTGGCACATTCTATTCTTTTTATTGCTTATTTTATTTATTTACATTTAAAATGTTATCTGCTGTCTCAATTTCCCCTCCTCAAACTTCCTATCTCATTCACCCCACCTCATGCTTCTATGAGCGTGTTCCTCTATCATCTCACTCGCTCTAGCCTCATTGCCTTTGCCGTTGCATTCTCCTATGCTGGGGCATCTAGCCTTCACAGAACAAAAGGCCTCACTCCCATTGATGCCAGATAAGGTAATCCTCTCCTACATATGCGGCTGGAGTCATGGGTTCCTCCAAGTGTACTCTTTAGTTGGTGGTGATGGTTTAGTCCCTGGGAGCTCTGGGGAGTGAAGTTGGTATGTTGCTCTTCCTATGGGGTTGCAAACCCCTTTAGCACCTTCAGTCCTTCCACTAACTTCTCTATTGGAGTCCCAGTGCTAAGTCCAGTGGTTGGCTGTGGGCATCCACATTTGTATTGGTCAGGCTCTGGCGTAGTCTCTCAGGGGACACCCATATCAAGATGCTGTCAGGAAGGGCTTCTTGGCATCAGCAATAGTGTTTGGGTTTGGTGTGTGCAGATGGGATGAATCCCTAGGTGGGGCAGTCTCTGGATGGCCTTTCCTTCAGTCTCTGCTCCACTCTTTGTCCCTGCATTTCCTTTTGACAGGAGCAATTCTGAATTAATATTTTTGAGATGAGTGGTTGGCCCCATCCCTCAATCAGGGGCAGTCCCTAACCACTGGATATGACCTCTACAGGTTCTATCTCCCCTTGTTTCTCTGGCATCTGTGGCATCTGAAAGTGCTAGCACAAAAGGAAGCAAGTACTCTAAAAACGAGTAGACAGGTGGAAATAAACTCAGGGCTGAAATCAACCAAGTAGAAACAAAAAATCAACAAAACCAAGAGCTGTTTCTTTGAGAAAAATCAACAAGATAAATAAACCCTTAGCCAGACTAACCAGAGAGCACAGAGACAGTATCCAAATTAACAAAATCAGAAATGAAAAAGGATACATAACAACAGAAACTGGGGAAATTAAAAAAAAATCATCAAATTGTACTACAAAAGCATAAACTCAACAAAACTGGAAAATCAAGATAAAATGGATGATTTTCTAGACAGATACCAGATACCAAAATTTAATCATGATCAGATAAACCATCTAAACAGTCCCATAACCCCTAAAGAAATAGAAGCAGTCATTAAAAGACTCCCAACCAAAAAAAGTCCCAGACCAGATGGTTAAAGTGCAAAATTCTATCGGACCTTCAAAGAAGACCTAATACCAGTACTTTTCAAACTATTCAACAAAATAGAAACAGAAGGAACATTACCTAAGTCGCTCTATGAAGCCATAGTTTCTCTGATACCTAAATCACTCAAAGACCCAACATTCATTCTATGAAGCCATAGTTACTCTTATACCTAAATCACATGAAGACCCAACAACAGAAGAGAACTTCAGACCAATTTCCTAATGAAAATTGATTTGAAAATACTCAAAAAATTCTCTCAAACTGAATCCAATAACACATCAAAACAATCATTCACCATGATCAAGTAGGCTTCATCCCAGGGCTGCAGGGAAGGTTTAACATATGGAAATCCATCCAAGTAATCCACTATATAAACAAACTAAAAAAAAAAAAAACCACATTCTCTCTCTTTTTTTTTAACATATGAATCTGTTTAATTAGGTTGTAAGCAATTTAGGACACCAGTTTGTAAGGATACATCCGGTTTGTCAGGGAGAACTGAGATCGCAGGTAGCACTGGAGCTGAGGAACAGCTTTAAGCTTTGGCAAAATCTGCAAGTCCACAGCTTTCTAATCAGTCTTCTGCTGCTCTGTAATCTTGTATTTCTCCTCTGTGTCGAAGATCTCGCCCTCCTGATGCCTGGGCTTGAGCAGCTGCTTCTTCTTGAAGTAAGCATCAGTCAGGTGTTTGGGGATCTTTAACCTCGCTGATATCAACTTTTGTAGAGGTGGCAATAACAAACTTCTAGTGTGTTCTGCGAAGAGGAACTCTGTTGATAGCCAGAGGTCCAGTCACAAGTAGCAAGCCACTGCCCAGCTGCTTCAGGAAAACCACTCTCTTGCCCCTGTGGTGCCCGGTGAGGATTATCAGGACAGTCCTGGGAGTGATACTGGAGCGCAGCCTCCTCACGTGCTGACTGAAGGGCTTTTTGCCTTAGCTCAGCAGCTTCCGAGGCACATCTTCCGTAGGATAATACCTAGGCATTTTTCGAAGCTTCACCACCCGGGTGTCACCATTCTTGTCCCCACCAACTGTTTTTGTGACAGTAGCAAGGACCTTCTCCTTTTTCTTCTTTTCAACCTTGGTCTTGGCAGCTGAGTATTTCCTTTTGTACAAGGCCTTTCTGGAATACATAGCTGATCGGGAGTACCTGTCAATTCCTCTAACCAGGACAGGGTCCGGGCTGCAATGGGGCTTCACCTTCTTGAGTTTTTGGCTCTTCGGTTTACCCTTTTTAGCTGCATCAGCGGCCCGGGGACCAGAGGGAGCAGCATCACCGCTGGCCTTCTTGGCTGCAGGTTTCTTCTCCTTTGTATCAGGTTTTTCTGCCTTTTCACCCGCCATCTTGCAAGATGGGAAAGAGAATCCACATTCTATTCTTGATTCTAACTTTATTACATCTTTTGAGTAAAACAACTAAAACCATTTCTTAAAATATTTGTTTTAAGATCATTTGAATCAAATCAAGAATTCTATAAAATCATTAATTCATCTAAATAGTGATAATTCATGAAAGTTCATCTTTATGGTGATCTGCAAGAGACTTGGTCAATAGAGTTGGCTAATGTCCAGGAATTCTGAGGCTATAATATAATATTATAATATTTTATTTTATCTAATATTATATTATAATATTTTATTAATATAATATAATATAATATAATATTATAATATAATTAATATAATATAATATAATATAATATAATATAATATGATATAATATAATATAGTATAATATAATAAATAGTGACAGCAAAGGCATATCAGCTGCAAGAAGCAAAACAGATCTGAGGTCTCTTGGAACCTTACCTCTTAGAGATCACCCTTCGAAAGCCATGCAAAGATGGTGGGCCACGACAAGGAAGACCATTTGCTAGCCTTGGCCTATCCTAGGTGGCTCCTGACAAAGAAGCTTTTCTAAGTCCTCTGGACAGGCCATCTACTGTCTGTGCTCAGGCTTCTTGTTAGAATCTTTAGACGGGCTATCTCGGTGACCTGACCAGTAGGCGAGGAATCCTGACAAGTAGATAAATGCTACTGAGAATAGATCCTTATTACCCTGATAAGAATAGTGACTGAGTTCTAGGGAAAGCCTAGAGGCCTTCTCTGAGGAGAAGGGTAGCAGGTAATGGGAGAAGAGTTTGTGAGGGTTGGACTGGGAGAGAGGAGAGACAGGTCTCAGATTAGGATGCAAAGTAAATAGATCAATTAATTAATGAAAAAATAAAAAGGAAAAAGACAAACTGTAAGATCAAGTCTATCTAAGCTAACTGTTGCCAAGGAAGAATTTGTCTCTCCATTCATCAGGCTTGGTCATAGAGCTTGGTGCCTGTACCTTAGAACTACCTTCTGCTCCAACAAGGAGAGTCCTAGATTTTAAGTTTATGACAGCCTGAAATGTAGATTATTGTGAATCTTTTTGAAGCCATATCTACTGCATATAAGACTAATTCCAATGTCTACTAGGGTTGGTGTGGCTACTATATCTTCTCAAGCAAATTCAGAAATTTTATTCCCTGGAATAAGGGTTAAGGCCTAAAGTCTGGGATTCTGGATTCTGGCCTGATGTATAGAGCCATATACTTGTCTAAAACTGGAGGCTCAGGATGACAGAAGATCTCCTTGTCCATAGAGTTTACACGAAATCTTGGAACTGTGTGGGATGAGCATCATTGGATCACCGAGCCTGCCTGGCTCCCATCAATCCTGTAATTCAGTTTTGTAGTTTCAGTGTTGGGCAAACGGTCAGTGATTCTACTGATATTGCCATAAAGAAGGCCCACCTGATGCTTTTTAGCAGTGAAATCAGGCTCTATGGTCTAACCTTCTGATGGTAGATACTTCAGAACTCAAGAATACCTGGATTTCGTAAGTCTGGGGTTGGGGGTGACTATGTGGGGGCTTGACAATATCTGAGGTATTTCTAACCGGTAAAACATGACAGTGGGGTGGACACAGACCCAGATTCTGTGTATCCTCAGTGCCTGGAGTTGTTTGATAGGAACATGAAGCAGAGTATCTCTGGAAGCTCAAACTTTTAATATTCTGGAGTCTCCGGAGGGGTGAGATTACAGGGCATTGGCTTTGTGCAGGAATTACCATCATAGGCCCAGCGCCTGAGTTAATCCAGGAGGAAATACAATTGGTGGCTTTTAAAATCATTATTATAACAATAAAAGTGTGAATATTTGTCTGCATAACAAAGAATCATTTTCAGAATAATGATAATTTCATTAAAATATGAACTTTATTGAAAATAAAAAACCCCATATTTTCTTTTTTAACTGTTTGAGTTACACAGCTTGTCAAAATTTAACCAGTTGTTCATGGGAAGAACTGTCTGAAGTAAAGGTTGCCTGAATTAGGGGAGATTGTATAAGTGGAGAAGGCTACTGACTAACTTTATAGTAAGCACTTTTCTCAATATCAGTAGATGTCTTGGTGAAAGCAGAAGGGTTGGACTGGAGATGACTGGATGGGAATTTAAGCTTCCTTGAAATTCAAGAAAATTTCAAATATGACAAGGATTTTTAATTGACTAATTTTCTGTTATTAACACTACAATCCTGAGGATAAATGATTCCTGAACCTAACATTATCTCACTTCATTTTTTCTAATCTATCATGCCAAATTTATATGTATGCATCAGTTAAATCAGCATAACATTGATTTTTGTCTTACAATGTTAATATATTTGAGTAGTCAAATTAAATTCTGGTTGTTACCAGTGTATCATGCTTAAAAACTTAATCCAATATTTTCTCTGTCCAGGCACTCTAAATAAGTATAAAGTATCACAGTGTTGTCATATTAATGTAATGATTCTGCATTAGTGACAATAACTTAAGAAGTTCTGACTCCCTGATGTTTAAGATTGATTCATATGAGATAATTCTCATATTAGTATTAACTTTTTGTTGTAAGACACAAAAGATGAAAAAAGGGAAAAAGGAAAAGAAAGCATGAATCTCCCTTATGAATGACATTATACAAAACAGCAGGTACTGGTCTTTTTTGTCTTAAGTTCTGCTTTGTTGATATAGAAGGAAGGAAACTCTTCTCTTATTAGGAGAAATAACTGCTATACTTGCTTGAATAGTGGCTAAGTTTAGAGAGTCTAGAGAAAGCTGGTGATGTCTAGACAAATATCCCATCTGCCAAATTTTCTTTTAATTTCTTTCTATAAAAAATTAGGCAAGTTACATAAATGTGGTATAAATTGAAAAGTTAAAGTTAACAAAAATTATTTTAATATTCTAGAAGTTGCCTTTTTTTGAGACAGGATTTTTCTGTGTATCTCTAGCTTTCCTGGAACTCACTTTATAAATCACGCTGGCCCAGACTCAGAGATCTACCTGCCTCTGCCTCCCAAGTGCTGGGATCAAAGGCGTGCGCCACCATAGCTGTTTTCTGTTTATTCACATGTATCACTTTAAAGCCCTCTGTGATGACTATGGATCCCAATAAAATTGTCAAGCCAAATACTGTTTCTTAAAGAAAGCCTTGAGGATTTAATGAGTCCAACATGGACTGTGAAATCAAAGCAAGAAAGGGTATGCTGAAGAAAACAGTTCTCATTTCATTTTCTCTCAACTGCCTTGCACTGCATAGCTCTGGCATCCAGTATATTCAATACAGTCAGTGATTCAGTAATTTCAATATTTAAGGTGATTATAACTCTTACCACCTTGGATTATATAACTGTACAAAATCCATGTACCAAATGCTAGTCAGTGATTAAGTATAGTCACACCTTTTGGACCTCTTATACTGTTACTTCAAGAATACATATATATATAAATTAATTCTACCATCTTCAGATATATATGATACCAAAAAATTAATTAAATTTTTCCATGTAGTGAATTTCATACCCTGAGACCTCTGAAAATATAGCTCATGACAAAAAGCAGTGTTGTAGTGTAACTCGGTGATAGGATGCTTACTCAGCAATTATGAGTTATGTCATTTGATCTCTAGCTTCAACAGGTTGGGCCAACAAGAAAGATTAAAGAAAAACTAAACTCATGTAAATAACAAGCAGTGCAAATATAATATGACTCTGAATCATAGACTATCTTGTTTTGTAATTGTACCAACATATACATATTTGTCACCACCATGTTTTCTGGCGCTTTTTGTTTACTTATTTTTGAATATTTGTGTAACTATGTTTTAAAAATAGAACATTCATTAACTCTGAGAATTTTGTACGCAGATACAACATATTTCATTATATTCACCCCTACCTTTTCCCTAGCAAAAGAACCCTCCTGACCTCACCATCCCTTACAACCTTTTGTCTTTTATTTTTAATAACTTCTTAGGTGTAGTTTATGATGTTCACGTACATATGGCCATCATATCTGTGGTAGATTAAATATGCTTGGCCAAAGGTATGGCACTATTAGGAGATATAGCCTTGTTGGAGTAGATGTGGCCTTTTGGGAGGAAGTGGGTCACTGTGCAGGTGGGCTTTGAGACCCTTCTCCTTGCTTCCTGGAAGACAGTCTTCTTTTGGGTCCCTTTGGAACAAGATGTAGAACTCTCAGCTCTGTCTCCAGCACCATGCCTGCTGGGACACTGCTAAGGTTCCTGCCTTGATGATAATGGACTGAACCTCTAAATCAATAGCCAAGAAGACAAAGAACCCATACTCTTTTTGCATGAAGACTATTTGTCAGGATGGGCTCACCACTGCCTTCAACCTTGAAGAAAATTCACCAGCCTAGTTTTGATTCCAGATCTCTGACCTTCTTTTTATTTGGTCATTTATTTTATAAAACACTTGATCCTTTAATGTATAAGTCTGTCTCTTGCCAATTTTGTAACTTAAAATTATCATTCTTGTATTCAAGAAAGGGCTTTACTAGCCTCTTAGGACAATATTATGTGAACTGTAAAAATAAATGCGAGTTTCATGTTCAGATTTTTGTTGGAGATGGAGTATTTTTAATAAAGTAAACAACAAAATAAGACATGTGTAGTTTATGGATGCAAGTACAAATGTTAAAGGTTATGAAACCTGTAGCGTTCATCTAATCTCATATAACTTGCAAATGAGAAAACAAAGAACAATATTTTAGTAGAAGCTTCAACAGGTGTGGTACAGTTTAGAGCACACATACACACACACAAAAATGGATTTTCAAACAACAAAACAATGAAGGGAAACCAATTAAGAATAAATTCAAGATGAAAGAATTTTCCAATCAGTGTTGCAGCAGAAGAGAGATGGGGTCATGCAGTCTTGAAGCAATGCCACTTTTCAGTGACCTGCAAACTAGAAACTATTCTCACACTGTGTAATGGGAAACTATGAGGCTGAATGCCCAAGAACATTCTGTATATCAAGCACAGACACCCATTTAATTAAAGACAAATAGCCCAGTCAGGACAGCATGTAATATTTCAACCCAACCTCATGGCTACTTAAGAAGAACTGATCATTAAAATGGCACATTTTCTTTGATCCAAATCTATGCTTCACTGCTCTTCTGAGTACAGGTAGTTGTTACATTCGTGATAGTTTATTCCATTATGGGGACAATGAAAAATATGATATCATAGGAAACAAAAATTGTTAAAGCAATCAGTTTACAAACACAGACATGATGTTAGAAAATATAAGACCGGACTTCAAGTGGTTCTTTCTTAGACATTTAAATGTATAGATTATATTGTTTAAAAGACAAAAGAATTTAGCTTTGCCAGAAGTTAGGAGATAGTCCCTTTATCTTTCAAGTACAAGTACTTAGCTGAGATCTGTTTCCCCAGTCACTAGGGCCACTCTACACAGCTACCTTACCACTCTACCCAGCTCTTGAGTTTTGGTGATAAAAGGTTGGACTAGTGGAGATACACACATAGGTGAGGTCCATGGAAATCTACCATAGAAAGTGAAGAGTTGTAGTAAAAGCAAATTTCCTTTTTGTTTCCCTGAACCATATCGCTGAAACTAAAATAGCATTCCATTTGTGTAAATTATATTTTCCTTTTATTAACACCACAAGTTAATCTTCGTAATATTAAGGGAAAATGTTTCCCACAGTACACATACCTGTCAAAAGCTTATAGTAGCAATTGCATACTATCACTGGACAATGGTATCTTGAATAGATACCATTCTGTCTTCCTTTGGAGGAAAAGAAGGAAGCCCTATGTGAGTAAAGTTCTGATCTAATGTGTATTTTGAAATAAAGAAGGCCTGTTGAAGACTCTGAAACCAGCTGGACCATGGAAAATAGACAGAGCTGTTACTCATATGGGCCAGTTTCGATAGGGTTGGCTAAGCTTTTCTTGGGTGACAAAGTATGAAAGTTCATGAATGTTCCCTCACTCTGCTAGCAGAGAATAGCAACTGTACTTTCTCCTCTTGCATATTGACAGCCTAAGGATGCTTGTCTACAAAGACTTTTTAGTAGACTTTCTAACTTTGTCCCTATAGGGTAACTAATAAATCCACTGAGGTTCTATGTTATAATGATATGGGTTTGTGAACTCTAACAATTCCCAGTATTATTGAGAGTGTGTGTGTGTGTGTGTGTGTGTGTGTGTGTGTGTGTGTGTGTGTACATTTTTTTTCTTTACTTTCTTCATTTTCTTGCCTTGCCTAGCCAGGGGTCCAGGACACAAACTGGCTAAGTTGTGATGTCCATGTTCTAGAATACTCCATGTCCAAACCATTCTAAAATATAAAGTTTTGATTCTACTTTTAAAGTCTTTAAAGTGGCTACTTACCCTTGCTCATTTTGTTCTCAGGATAATCTTGATGTATGGTCATTTCTATTTCAGTATAATGAGTAAATTAAGTTTCCAGAAAGCCTATTAACTAGATGATATATATAACATTTATAACAATTCATTGAAAGCATGTACATGGGTCAAGCATGTTAAATGTTCATTTGCTGTCAACGAAATGTAAAAAATTGGCACTGTTCTATAGATGTTTCTATTTTAAACATGGATCTAGGCATCCAGGATTTCTGAGATCTTAAATTTTGGTACTTTCAATGACTAGTATGCAAGGGGCCTGGGTAAAGTGAAGCAGACAATAATTTGTATAAAAATGGTGCATGCCATGCTTATAACCCTTTGCCTTTTTGTACTAGTACACTATCTCATGGCCACTGTTAACTATCGTATGGGTTATGAAAAGCAGGCTAGATATATTTTTTGAAGGAAAAATAAATGTGATTCCAAAAGATAGCCATCAATAAGCACATCTGTCTTTACTGGTCACCAAATATTCATTCAACTGTCCTTTGGAGAAAAAACTACTTTCACAAAATAAGCTCAAAATCTTATACAATAATATACAACTAAGCATCCAGCACTGTTTGGTACAGTGCAGTCCTTTACATCTGGGTAGATATAGATGGAATATTTTAAAACTTGTTATATTTTAAGCTAAGTGTGGTGGTACATGCCTAGAATCCCAGTACTTGAAAGGTAAAGAAAGACTGAACTCCCTGGAACCACAACACAACCCAACAGGACCCAAGTCCACGCACGAGCTACAGCCCCGCAAAGAGATTACAGATACCATCCCAGACTTAAACACCCAGCAAAATTTTCAATCACAATAGATGGAGAAGAAAAGACATTCCATGCTGACACCAAGTTTAAGTCTTGTGTTTCAACAAATCAAGCTCTCCAGAAGATACTAGAAGGATAATGTCAACCACAAGATGTTAACTATACCCAAGAAATAACTCAAGATGAGCAAATCAAAAAAGGGAACCACAATAACAAAATAACATGAATCAAAACACTTATCACTCATAACTCTCAATATCAGTTTTCTCAATTCCCTAATAAAAAAACATAGACTAAGAGAATGACCGTGAAAACAGGATATATCATTCTGCTGAATCAAAGAAAAATATCCTTAACATAAAAAGAGTAAACAACACCTCAGGGTAAACGATTAGTGCCTAAGAATAAAGCTGACATAGCCACTATAATATCTGAGAAGATAGGCTTCAAACCAAAGCTAATCAAAAGATATAGGGAAAGACACTACATACTTATCAAAGAAAAAATCTATCAAAAGGATATTGCAATTCTTAACATCTATGGATCAAACAAAACAGCATCCAAGTTCATAAAAAAAAACACTACTACAGCTTAAATCACATATTGGCCCTCATACACTGATAGTAAGTAACTTCAATACCACAAGAAGACAGGTCACCCAGACAAAAACTAAAAAGAGAAATGCTGGAGCTAACTGATGTCACAAACCAAATAGATCAAACAAATATTTACACGACATTTGACCCAAACACAAAAGAATATACCTTGTTCTTTGCACCTCATGGGACTTTCTTCAAAATTGATAATATACCTAGCACAAAAATAGTCTCATTAGATATAAGAAAATTGAAATAGCACCCTGAATCCTATCTGACCACCACAGATTAAAGCTGGATATCAACGACAGAAACAACAGAATGCTTACAAATACATGGAAACTCAACAACTGAATACAGAAGGAAAAATGAGTCAGTACAGTAATTAAGAGAGGAATGAAAGATTTTCTAGGATTGATGTAAACGAAAATACAACATACTCAAACTTACGGGACACAATGAAAGTGGTTTTGAGAGGTAAGTTCACAACACTAAGGGCCTACATTAGAGCAAACAAACACATCTCAAAATAGCAACAACAACAAAATAACTGGAGATATCTCATGCAAGTAAATTAATAGCACAACCCAGAGTTCTAGAACCAAAAGAAGTAAACACCAAAAAAGTAGCTGGCCAGAAATAATCCAATTCAAGTTTGAAATTAGTAAAATAAACATGAACAAACAAAACAATACAAAGAATCAATAAAAACAAGGAGTTTGTTCCTTGAGAAAATCATTAAGATAGAGAAGCCCTGATCAAAATTAAGTGAAAGGAATTAAGAAATTTAGAGATAAAAATGTTGTAAAATGACAGATACATAAAAAATCCAGAGAATCATAACATTTTTTAAAATTCAGTAGTCCGTTTTGTAAATGAACCACATTTTCTGTATTCATTTCTTTTGTTGAGGGATATCTGGGTTGTTTCCAGCTTCTGGCTATTACAAATAAGACTACTATGAACATAATGGAGCACATATCCTTTCGGTATGGTTGAGCATCTTTTGGGTATATACCCAAGAGTGATATAGCTGGGTCTTCAAGTAGAACTATTTACAGTTTTCTGAGGAATGGTCAGATTGTTTTCTAGAGTAGTTGTACCAGTTTGCAATCCTACAAACAATGGATGAGTGTTCCTCTTTCTCCACATTCTCACTAGCATGTGGTGTCACTTGAGTTTTTTATCTTAGTCATTTTGATTGGTGTGAGGTAGAATCTCAAGGGTCGTTTTGATTTGCATTTCTCTGATGACTAAGGACTTTGAACATTTCTTTAAGTGTTTCTCATACATTTGAGATACTATTCAGGTATTAAAAACAAGGACATCATGCATTCTGCAGGCAAATGGATGGAATAGAAAATATCATTCTGAGTGAGAAAACTCAGATCCAAAAGGACATACATAGTTTGTCCTCACTGATAAGTGAATACTAGCCAAGATGTACTGAATATTTGTGATACAACCAACAGACCATAAGAAGTTTAACAAGAAGAAAGGCCCAAGTGAGGATGTTTTAGTCACACTTAGAAAGGGGAAGAAAACAATCACAGGAGGTAGAGGGAGGAAGGTATCTGGGTGGGAGACGGATGGGGGAGGTAGAAAAAGGGAACAGGGTCAGATATGGGGGCAGGAGAGAAGCCTAGAGGGCCAAGAGAATGAATGGAAATAAGCAGCTTTAAGAGACAGGAGATTGGCGGAGAGTGGCAGGACCCTCTAGAAATTACAAGAGACCCAGGAGGTGGGAGAATCTCAGGAATCATTGGCGATGTCCTTAGCCAAAATACCCAACATTAGGGAGAGGGAATTCGAAGAGTTCACCTCGAGTAAATAGACAGGGCCTTAAGTGGAGGGACAGGGTTACTAACTCACAGTCAAAATTCCTAACTCAGAATTGTTCCTGTTTTAAGGAACTCCAGTTCAAAGGGAGACACTAAGGCCTGACACTATTACTGAGGCCATCGAATGCTCACAAACAGGGACCTATCATGACTGCCTCCAAAAGACCCAACAAGCAGCTGAAAAAGTCAGATGCAGATATTTAAACCAAATCAATGGACAGAAGCTGCTTGCCCCTGTGGTTGAATTAGGGAAAGGCTGGAAGTAGCTGGGGAAGAGAGCAACCCTGTAGGAGGACCAGCAGTCTCAACTACCTTGGACCACTGAGATCTCTCAGATACTGAGCCACCAACAAGGCAGCATACACCAGCTAATATGAGGCCCCCAACACATATTCAGCAGAGCACTGCCAGGTCTGGACTCAGTCAGAGAATATGCACCTAACCCCCAAGAAACTGAAGTCCTCAGAGATTGGGGAGATCTGGAGGGTTGGGGACATCCTCGTGGATGTGGGACAAGGAGATATGGGATGTGGAATAGTCAGAGCATGTATTAGGAGGGGAATGAAATGTGGATTGTAAAAAAAGGTTTAAATAAAATATAAAAATTAAAAATAAAAGAACTCCGGGGACAAATATGAAGAAGATACTGAAGGAAAAGAGGTCCAATGACTGCCCAACTTGGGATCCATCTCATGGTGGGAGGGAGGCACCAAGATGCGACACTATTACTGATGCTATAATGTGTGTACAGATGGAAGCCTCACATGGCTGTCCTGAGACGCTCTACCAGCAGCTAACTGAGACAGAGGTAGATACTTACACCTAACCATTGGAATGAAGTCAGGGACCTGTAAGGTTGAATTAGAGGAAAGATTAAATAAGCTGAAAGAGAGAGTGACCCTATAGGAACACCAGCAGACTCAACTAGCCCAAACTCTAGGGAGCTCCCAGAGACTGAGCCACCAACCAAGAGCACACACAGGCTGGTCTGAGGACACTGGCACATATATTGCTGAGGTCTGCCTGGTCTGGCTGCAGAGGGAGATGTGCTTAATCCTCCAAAGACTTCAGGCCTCTGGGGAGGGGCAAGCCTGGTGCCGGAAGGGAGTACCTTCTCAGGCCAAAGACCAAGAGGAATGGGATAAGGAACTGTAAGAATGGGAACCAAAGGGAGCAAGGATTGGAAAGTAAATAAATAAAATATATTAATAAAAAAAAGACAGTACTCTACCAGTTTGGAAAATCTAAAAGAAGTTAATCATTTTGTCACTACATTTTACCTACCAAAGTTATATAAAGATCAGACAAGCAATTTAAACATACTTATAAATCTCTAGTGAAATATAAACAGTAATTAAAATCTACCATACTACCAATAATAAAATAATAAAATAATAACAACAACAATAAACAGGTTTACCACAGAATTCTACAAAAATTTTCAAAGGAGAGTTAATGGCAATTCCTTTCAAATTATTCCACAAAATAGGAATATAAGGAAGATTGGCTCATTTATTTTATGAGATTGAAGTTGCTCTGATACCTAAAACACAGAAAGATGCAACAAAGAAAGAGAATTGCAGACCAGTTTGCTTATAAACATAGATGCAATCGTTCTCAGTAAATTACTTTCAAATTGAATCTAAGCACATCTCGAAAAGATCACCCACCATGAGCAACTACCCCAGAAATGTGGGATTGGTTCAACATATGTATATCAATAAAACATTCACCATACAAAAAATAATTCAAGAAAAAAACAAATGATCATCTTATTAGGTTCTTAAGATGCCTTTGACAAAATCCCAACATCCCTTCATGATAAAAGTTCTGAGAAGATTAGGAATACAAAGACTTGCCTCAACATCATAAAGGCACCTTGCAGAAACTTATAGCCAATATCAAGTTAAATGGAGAGAACCTCCAAGTAATTCCTCTAAAAGCAGGAACAAGACAAGGTTGTCTACTCTCTCCATATCTATTCAATATAGTACTTGAAGCCTTCACTACAGCAATAAGAAAACTGAAGGAGATCAAAGAAATATATATTAGAAAGGAAGAAGACAAAGATTCTTTATTTGCAGATGAAATGATAATATACAGAAAGTGACCCTAAAACTTCCACTGGGAAATTTGTATAACGCATAAACACTTTCAACAAAATAGCCAGATACCAAATTAACTCAGAAAGTTTTTAGTCCTCCAATATAGAGATAATAAATGACCTAAGAAAGATATTGGGAAAAAATTTCACAATACCTGAAATTATTATAAAATATCTAGGGGTAACTATATTCAAGCAAGTGAAAAACTTGTGTGATACAAACTTCAAGTCTTTCAAGAAAAGAAACTGGAGAAGATATCAGAAGCTGTAAAGAACTCCATACTCATGGATCAGCAGAATTAATATAGAAAGAATGACTATTGTACTAAAAGTAATTTACAGATTCAATGCAATCCCCATAAAATGTCTAAGAGAATGCTTCACAGATCTTGAAAGCACACTTTTAATTTACTTGTAGAAACATAAATAACCCAGATAGCTATAATGATCCTGAATAATAAAAAAACTGCTGAAAATATTACTATTCCCAAACTCAAATTGTACTACGGAACTATAGGTATAAAAAAACAGCATGGTATTGGCATAAGAATAGACATTTTGATTAAAGGAATCAAATTGAAGACCCAGACATGAATTCATATATCTGTGTACAGCTCATATTTGACAACAGCAACAAAAAAAGGCATAGATGCATACTGGAGAAAAGCCAGCATCTTCAATTTACTGTCATTCTAGACAGCTGCATGTAGAAGGATCCAATAGATTTATATTTACCAATCTGGAAAATCTCAACTCCAAGTGGATCAAAACCACAACATTAAATCAGATACACTGAACCTGATAGAAAAGAAACTGGAAAATAGTCTTGAACTCATTAACACAGGAAAAGACTTTCTGAATAGAACACCATTAGCATGGGAATCAAAATTAAATTGAGATTTTATCTTACCCGAGTTAGAATGGTCAAGATCAATAAATGAATGACAGCTCATACTGGCAGGTAATATTGTAAGAGAAATGCTCATCCATTGATGGTGGAAGCATAAAATTGTTTAGCCATTGTGGAAATTGGTATGGAAATCAGGAAGGTGGAACCAAGATCTACCTTTAAGATCCAGCCCTACCACTCATGGGCATATACCCAAAGGAACCTTCATCCTGCCAGAGAGACTTGTTCATCATGTTCATTTTTGATATATTCACAATAGGCAGACATTGAAACAACCTAGATGTCCTTCATTAGTTCATTGAATCATAAAAATAAAATGTGGTGCATTTACAAAATGCAATATTACTCAGTAATTAAAAAAGAAATCATAAAATTTAAAGGAAAATGGATAGAACTAGAGAAAATTGTCCTGAGGAAAAAGAAGACAGACATGCTATATAGCAGCCATTAAGTCAATGATAAGTAAACTATAATGCATAGGATCAAAGGGATTAGTTATAGAATAAGAAATTATATGGTCCAGATACACATCAATAGGAAAGGGAAATGGAGTAAATAGTTATAGATGAATGGAAGGAAGAGGTGGAGGCAATAAAACTGAAGAATCCTATGGGAAAGAGGGGGAGAAAATGTGAGTGAGGGAATATGGGATAAACAGTTCAAATTGAGGACCATTTGAAGGGTAGTATGGAAGCATAATACAGTAGTTATAGATAGATAGATAGATAGATAGATAGATAGATAGATAGATAGATAGATATAGTTATAAATGAATAGGGGAAACAGACATATAGACATATGAAGGCAATCTAAATAAAACTGCCAAATAATAAGGGGAACAGAGCACAGAACTCTAGCTGGGCAATGCTTGTCAACAAATTAAGCCTCTACTACAGGCATTGGGTTACAGATCATTAAATTGTTTGTTTATTGTTCCTTTTCTTGGGCTCTTCTTCTGTTTTTTGTTTTTTTTTTTGTCCCACTCCAATGTGTTTTATTTTTAATCTTATATTTTATTTTATTGTTATCCCTTTGAAATCTGTTTGTTTTCTCATGGTAGACATAAAATGGTTGGTTAGAGGCAGGGAGGAAGTGATGCTGAACTTGGAGGAGGGGGGCTATAATCATAATATTTTATATGAAAATAAGTCTATTTCAGTAAAAGAAAAGGGAGCATAAAAGGTAAGACAGAAGGATTTGAAGATCAAGGCCAGCCTTAGTTATACAGTATGCTCAAGACCATTGTGTTGTGGATTCTCTCTAAGGCAACTTATGTTATGTGAATTGCATTCCCAAAATTGCATGGGACCCCAGAACATTGGAGCTGGCAGTGGGGAAATTGCTGCTGCCATTGGGTCAATTTGACCAGGATTAATTGGCAACTGCAACACCATTGTCGACTGTGTTATATCAGAACTTAAAATAGTATTAACAATCATGCTAATAATGTGCAAGACCCATCTGGAAAGAGACACAGTTTTCTAAGGCTTCTCCAATTCCGTGTTAATACCAACTTTGGCAAAACCTAAACTTTCACAAATGCATTTCAAAAGGTGTAGAGAAGCAAAGAAGTCAGCTGAACATGGCTGTGATGTTGCCAGACATCCGATAAATTGTAGGAAGAAGTTTACCACAAATTCAAGAAATACAATAGCCTGAGATCAAATGAGAGCTACAATCATATTTCCAAGATTCTGCAGTACCTGCAAGTCCTTAGTATCCACATATAGGCCCCTAGTCAATGTTCCTTGTATCAACTGGAACTGAGGCTATCCCAGAAGCTGTTGTCTGCACATGTGATATGATCTACTAGCTGGGCTGCCTTGTCTGACCTCAGGGGGAGAAAATACTCATAGCCTCAACATAGAAATGAAGTGCCAGAGTGGGGAAAGGGATACCTAGAGGGGCCCCCCACCCATTCAGAGGAGGAGAGGAAGATGGGGAAAAGTTGTAATAGGAGGTGTACGGGAAGGGGCAGTGAGCAGGATGTAAAAGGAATAAATAAAAAAAATAAAAGTAATTTTTTTCTTTTCCCTCTCTTTCTTTCTTCTTTCTTTCTTTCTTTCTTTCTTTCTTTCTTTCTTTCTTTCTTTCCTTTTTCTTATTATTACTTTTATTGTTTTACAGTTCTGCTGCTTTCACCCTCCCTGTCCTCCTCCTACAGTTCCTCATCCCATTCTTTCTCCTTCCTGTCTCCAAGAGGATATCCCTCTCCCTGTCCCTTACCAGATCTCCTCAGTCCCTGGGAGCTAATTCTTCCTCCCCCTCCTCCCTCCAAGAGGATGCTCCCCTTCAGAATTCCCCACTCCCCGGGAGGCCAAGTCTCTTGAGGGTTATGCATGTTTTCTCCCACTGAGGACTGACTCAGCATTCCTCTCCTATATATGTGGGAGGAGGGAGGACTCAGACCACCTTATGTATGCTGCCTGGTTGGTGGCTCAGTGTCTGAGAGATCTCAAGGGTCCAGGTTAATTGAGACTGCTGGTCTTCCTACGGAGTTGCCCTCCTCCTCAGCTCCTTCTCCCTTTCCCTAATTCAACCATAGGGGTCCCCAACTTCAGTCCAATGGTTGGGTGTAAGTATCTGCCTCTGTCTCAGTCAGCTGCTTGTTGGGCCTCTCAGAGGATAACCATGCTAGGTTCCTGTCTGTAAGCACACCATAGCATCAGTAATAATGACAGGCCTTAGAGCCCTCCCTTGAGCTGGAACTCAAGTTGGGTCAGTCGCTGGACCTCCTTTCCCTCAGTCCCTTCTCCATTTTTGTCCCTGCAGTTCTTTTAGACAGGAATAATTCTGGGTCTGAATTTTTGACTGTGCCACGGCAACCCCATTCCTCTACTTGATATCCTGTTTTTCTACTAGAGGTAGACTCTGTGAGTTCCCTGTCCCCACTGTTGAACATTTAGTCTATGGTTTCTTCCTTTGAGTCCTGAGAGTCACTCGCTTCTCAAGTTTCTGGTACTTTCTATTTTTCAAAAAACAAAGCAGGCTGTGTAAGCCATTTGGGAGCAAGCCAGTAAACAGCACCCCTCCATGGTCTCTATATTAGTTCCTGGCTCCAGATTCCTGCCCTCCTTGAGTTTCTTCCTTGACTTCCCTCAATGATGGACTATGACCTATACTTATAAGCCAAGTAAATGTTTTCCTCCCCCACTCCCCAGAAACTACCATTAGGGAGAAACACCTTGGTGGATGAAAGTGTTCCTTTGGCTTACACTTCGAAGTCATGATTCATCATTGTGGAAGTCATGGCAGAAATTCAAGCTGGAGCTGAAGTAGAAACCATGAAGAATGCTTGTTAGTAACTTGCTCAATGGTTTCTTTTGTGGCTGGCTGAAGGCCACTGGCCTAGAGATGGTACCATTCAATTAGGCTGGGCCCTTCAATCTCAATTGTCAATCAAGAAATATTTCACAGTCATGGCTACAGACCAATCTGATCCAGAAAATTTCTTGGCTGAGTTTCCATCTCTCCACTGTCTCTAGGATGTAACAAGTTCATAGTAAAGGGCCGTTAGCAAAACATTTAATGTCAGAGTTCAGCTTAACCAACTATCTTCTATCTATGACCTTTAATATCACTTTCAATTTTCAGAGTACCCCATTGTCTTCAAAGTACAGGATGGAAAGAAATATATTCAGAGAGTACTGTACATAAAGTTTTCTACTGAGTAAGTTTAGAAAAAAATAATAACTAAAAGAATTTTGAGATTCAAATCATACAATTATTGTAGGAGAAACTAATTCACCTGAGCTGTAGATGTCAATAAAAATTGGAAATGAATTTGCAAGTTATTCAGAATAGTTACTAATATTCAAGAAAAATTCTAACTCTAAAGCATGAAGAATGAGTCCCTCAGTTGCTTCATAGACAATCCCTTGTAAGCTGAGGAAAGAAATGTTTACTAATGTCTCTTACATCTGACAACTGGACATGTCAGTGTGATCCACTAAACACATAGTTTGAATGAATGGTATGACCTTTAAGTCTTAGGACGAAAAGAGTATAATTTCATAACTGACTAACCAGTGTCAAGAACAAACAGACTGAAATATTATCTAAGATTTTGAACTCAATGAACTTCTTTCAACAACAAATGAATGATTTTTCCTTAATAGAGGTAGTTTGATAATAATGACTTATAAACTGACAACAATCTATTCAGGAAAATTCTAAGACTCAAGGGGCCCATCCTTGAGATGTGAAGTTAAAGCAAAGCTATTTGCCCTTCTCCTTTGTCAGAAAGGTCAAGTGTCTCAGAACATTTAATTTACAAAGAAAAGTGGGAGACAGCCTCACAACACTATTTCAACTGTGGAAATGGCTCTGGAATCTTCTATCAACTTCCAGAATTAGTTTGCAAGTGTTGCCTGCTTTCTTTCAGTTTGCTACCAGCATGGCGCAGACCACCTGCTGTGGAAGAAGGGTAGAGAGACCAACAGTTATTATAGCAGTAGCCATAAGTTTATTGCTTATTGGTACTAAACTTAAATCTTAGTAATTTTGAATGACTGAGTTAGCTTAGATTTATGGAGCTGTGCAATCATTTAGAATGGCGTTCATTCTGGGAAGGGTACATTATCTAAACCAATTTTCTTCTCCCGATACAAATGCAATACCATAGTTACGGTCGCATCAGCATTTCTATTATAAAGTCCTATTTTCAGGCTTTTATAATTTGACCATAAAAATGCTCTCCTTGGAGACACTTGGTAAACAAGATCTGAGGCTCAGAACCAAGTTATTATTTTTTTTAGTGAAATTAAAAACATACACATACATGTTTGATCTATTCATCCAGTTAACTCTGGAAACGGCAATAAAAAGGAAATGTCGCCAAGCCACATTAAGAGTGATGGAAAGTTTCAGGGAAGAGACCAATTACTCAAAACTCTAAGTTGATGGAAATTGTCAAGTTTTATCATTTTCATGCTAACTTTTTTTGAGAAATAAGAACTATGTTTTCTTAGCTGAGCATAACGACACATGTAGAATCTCAGTATTTGGGAGGCTAAAGCAAGGCAGAATGATTGCCACTAGTTCAAGGCCAGTCTGAGTTACATAGTGAGTTTCAGACCAGGCTGGACCACAGTGAGAAAACCAAAACGCAAAAGAAAAATGCTCATACCATAGACTTGAAGGTAGCATAAATTAATAAGCATTACTGTCCAAAGCAGACATTGATCTCCAATGTCTTCAATTCTCAGTCCTTTCATCCATGAAGTAGACATCAGTGTAAATCGTGAGACTTTTAGTAAATCTAACTGAAAAGAATGAACCTTCAAACCATTCTATGAATATGTAATGATAATTATTTAATTACGGCTTTCCCCTTTCATATTATCAATCTACTGTCCACATGACTTAGATTTGTTATATATACAGACGGTTTCTTAAATATATAAGAAACTCTTGAAGAAGGCTGTCTGTTATATGCACATAAAGCTATTTGTTTTTTTGTGTCATTTTAGTAGGTTTTATATTTTCCATTCAGAATCGACAATGGTTCTTGGACTTTACAATTTTCGGAGCTAGTGGTTCGGATTGGAATTAACCTACACTGAAAATATGACTACTGCCCTCTTGTGGTAGATGAAGACTATGCACACTGCGTGCAGAAGGGCTGAGATTCTGCCTTTGTGCAACAAAGCTGCATGAATATTTTTTTCTAATTAAAGAATATATTAAATAGTTTGCGGAAAAGACCCTGATTTATCCACTGTGAAAGAAGAATGGCATTCCTCATTGTTTAAATATGGTAAATGGTGAGGAACACAGACGCTGATGACTGCCTTGCTAAGGATCAGCTTAATGCAGTTTTTCTCAAGCTTGGTAAACAAACAAGGTACCAAATTCTCTCACGAATGGAATTTGAAATAATAATAGAAATTGCATCCCGGAAATATTGCTAGGTGGCAAAGCTCTTTCTGAGTATATGCAAGACCTTTGCTTCAATCCCAAGGGCTAGGTTTTTTTTTTTTCTCCACCAATCAGAGGATTATTCTAATGATTATATGGGATAATTCATATATATTCTAGCTTAGGCTAAATACACGGAATGATTTGCCGTCACTTTAGTGTTCTACCTGTTGTCCAATTCTGAGAACAATATTTTCATAAAGTCATTAATGAATGCACTTTTTAAGACTTTTGTTGTTGCAGCTAGAGAGATTACTCCACCCAAGCTTAGTTGATTTACAAATGGGTTCAATTCCTGGCACCCACTTGCTACCTCACAAACATCCTTAATTCCACAGGCACCGGGTAAACATACGGTGCACAGCCATACATGCCACCAAATCATGCATACACACGAAATTAAAATATACATCTAAAATAAAATGTTAAAAAAGCAAAATGTTTGAAGTGATAAAAGAATAACTTCTTTAAAGTTTTTGTTTATGCTGTTGAATTATTTTGTGACACGGGGCCTCTGCCACCGGGGTTTGCATTCCTCAGCTTTTTGTTGTTGGTGTTTCATGTGTATATTTGTTCTCGTTTATTTTTTTGTGACGAGTCCTACTGTGTAGTGCAGTCTTCTGGCTTTGGATTCACTACGTACCTCAGACTGGTTTAAAGTTCATAATGGCTCTACTTTGCCCCTCCTCCTACCAATTGCTAGGATTACAAATACATTTCATTTGAGACCAAAGTGATTTCTATTGAACAGTTTAATTTGAAATTGTTAAATAAGGCCTCAGCAATTAAGAGCATTGGCTGCTCTTGCAAAGGACCTGTATTCAATGCCCAGAACCCTTGCTCACAACCAACACTAAATCCAGTTCCAGGAAATTGGATGCCCTCTTCTGGCTTCTGCATGAATTGCACACATGTGGTACAGAGACATGCAGGTAAAACAGCCATACATATACTAAAAGAAAATAATTTAAAAAGCTAAAATATCCTCCCTACACACTTTTTTTTCCAAGACAAGGTTTCTCTATGTGTAGCTTTTGCTGTCCTGGAACCCATTCTGTAGACCAGGCTGGCCTTGAACTCACAGACAACCGCCTGCCTCTGCTTCCCAAGTGCTGGGATTAGAGGCATGTCCAATCCACTGCCTGGCAAACCCAATTTCTTAAAGAAATACAACCTATTTCTTGTACTAAGTAATTACAGAATACTCAGCAGCGTTTATTGTCCATTTTAAAATTCTCCACTTGTTATATATGGACATATAACTTAGAAGCAAAGTTCCTTGATAGAAGTACACATAACATTCACCGTTCGGACAGTTTAAAGTGAGGTGCATAGCACGTAAGACTTAGAGAGTTAGTCAGGTGTTTATCTTGAATACATCAACCGTTTGTTATGTGAAACTGGGGAAGGTTCTGAATATTTAAGTGTGTGTTTTCTGCTTCCCTTAGAGCTGAAGCGTGAATGTGATATCATTAGTGGGACCCCAATTCTCAGTAGACACCAAACATTACAGTAAGTGCCATTGGCTTTGACATTATCTTGATTCTGAAGACTCTATGGGATAATTTATTATATGGGATAATCTCAACATAAGTGGATAAATACTGTCCCTATAAGCTTACCTAGAATTACAGTTATAGTAGCTTTACAAATAGAGTTCTCTTTTAGAGCACATTCACATCACACACAGAGCCCTGTCTCCCAATATCAATCACTGTGAAGAAAACTATGGATTTCCATGTTTACTGAAAAAAACCCACAGGTAGATGAATTATAAAATCTACAGAAGTTTAGCAAAAAGATAATTTTCTGAGACCTGTCACATTCAGAGACCAGAAAGAGTTCCATGTACAACTGAGCTAAAATGTGTTAAGTTTTTAATGAACTATGTGATGACTATAGAGGAAGATTTTTTTTGTGTGAGTTAATTCTGTAATACTGTTTTTTTTCCGCCTAGTGTTCTATTTATCTATGAGTTAAGGTGTGAACCCCAACTGAGTGCCTAAGGTGAACGCAAGGGAATCAAATCTAACGGAGAGGTTGCTATTGATTATCCCATGCTTGGTGTGCCATTAGGATCTAAACCTTGTGGCTTCTCAGAGATAGGAAGACATACTGCCAGCAGGTTGATGCAGACTCCTAATGAGATCCATGATAATGAGCAATGGAAATTGGATGGCCAGCCGTAGCTTGTTGACTGTATAAGGGCCTGTTTCCAGTCTCTGGTGCTGCATGACCTGAAAGCACAAACTCAACTCTTTACTTTTATTAACCGTCTCTCTATAGTCAGAATAATTGATTGTGGTTGGCTACCATTATCTGACATGGTAGTTGTGCCTTAGGAGGAGCTCAGGTTGAGAGCTCCTAGATTATTTGCTTACAATTGCATTCTAACTGTTTCATAAGATACCTGGCGATCTCTCAATCAGAAAATTTCTCATTTGACATAGATTATTGACATCTTCAAGGATTATTATTTAAAAACTTTCTCCATGAAGTTATTAATAAATAAGAGTGAAGTAAATATCAAATTCTGTCATCCATGTGCCAGACATTATTTTACTGAATACAAATTTTAATTCATTAACTTTTATTAAGCTCTCTGAGTAAGTCAGATTGTTATCACTCCTTACCCTGATAGGAAAACTGAAGTCAAGAATAGGAATAGTTTCTGCAGCTAGGGTAAGGAACTGAATCCCTCTCCAGAGTCCACTTATTCCCATTAGTCTTTCTTAGTATTGTGTATTATTTGATATGGTCATATTTCTTGATAGTGCAGATTCATGAAGTAATCTTTTTTAGAATGTGGTTTGGGATTAATGAGCATTAATAATGAGTAGTGGTAATATAGATTGGTGAGTCCTTTTGAATGCTCAATCAGTCACCAATTAAGGCTTTGAGGTATGTAGGTGAAGACACATGCATGCACATGCACACACACACCCACTCACCCATATATAGGAAAAGAGATATGAAAGTAGGACAGTCACAAGACAGAAGTCCATCAGACACTTATTTATACATTTGAAGACCTATAGCCTATCTGCCCTGAGCATGCCTGTGCAGTGTTTACCCATCCATATTGCTGCAGGGAAAAAGCATACATAGTGCACTCCCAAAGACTCGAGAAGTTTGTGGAAAGGTAGGAGTGTGCTCAGGAACAAAGAATCAGAAGAACATTTCAAATATTCTGTATCTCTTTCTTGTCCCTCCTCCATTTGTTTGCATCTCACTCCGTTTATCCTGGTTCTGTTGTAACAGATGCCAATGGAGCTCTTGACACCAAGAATGCCAGATCTATCGCTAGCATGTTGCCAAACCGGTAGGGGGGAGAGAGAGTAACAATATGTTTTGTTTGCATCAATTCACTTATTTTAATAGAGAGACTCATTTGAATAACATTTGGACAAAAGAGTTAATAATAGTAGCTGAGATTTGAAAGCCAGATTGGATTAATGAGCAACTGACCCAAATCTTCACCCTGAATAAAAACTGAATGACATTAGAATAATTTTGAAGGCACGGAGTAGTCTGTCAATTAAAACTTTTTCCTACATGTTCCCTGCTACCTTTCCTGCCACATATATTCAACACAATACTCAAGTTGGCCTACCTTCGGTTTACCTGAGAGTTATTTTAGATTGGCATTATAATAATTGTGTACTATAACCAGACAATGATTCTGAGTTTACCTAGAAATCCATTTTTTTTACAAATAGCCTATCAGTTCGTATATGCTACTATTTTCATATGTATGCAGATTAAAAACTCACAACGACATTAGAAATAATTGTGCTTTAAAGAATATCTACAATTGTTGTAATGCTATAAAATTGCATGTTAGGGGGACACAAATAGTGAGAGAAAAGGAAAGAGACAGGAAGGAAGGAAAATGCTTACAAAAAACAAAACTTTACATAGATTTAGATAAAATTAGCGCCCAGGCTCAAATTAAGTAATTACCAACATTACAGTCTCTACCTATTGTTCCCCTTGAAGGAATAAAAAATAAGCAACAGTTTGTTTTTATTGCTACAGGCTAGTCTTGTGACTACTTAATTCTCTCCAGACTCATATATTAACTAATATTTATAGAGTCCATTTTCTTTTATATACCATCATGTTTGTGAGACTTGACTACAGTGTTATACATAGTAACAAATTACTCAGTCTCATATATAGGAATATATTAATAGTTATTTCTCCATCTTAATGTGGAAGAAAAGTTTACTTTTGAAAATGCACGATACTATTATAAATAGTTGGCTATGAATATTTTGAATGTGATTCTAGAACAACATACGTGGATTTTGTTGAGTTCTCAAAACTTTTCTTCTTTTTTAAATTAACTTTTTTATTGGATATTTCATTTACATTTCAGATGTTATCTTCTTTCCCCATTTCCAGCCCCCAGATACCCCCTATCCTATCCCCCTCCTCTTGATTCTATGATGATGTGACCTCACCCACCCACCTACTCCCACTTCCCCATCCACAAATTCTCCCACACTGGAGCATCCAGACCAAGGACTTCTTCTCCCACCTATGCCCGACAAGGCCATCCTCCCCTACCTATACAGCTGGAAAGGCATTGCTCTTATCTGAAGCCCTACTTGGCAAAGATATGTAAGTCATGGCTCCTCAATGTATACTTTATATATAATTGCCTTTCAGTTAATTTATACAGATTTGTCAAAATCACAAAGCCTTCTCAGATACATTTCTACTGAATTCCAAATTTATTCCTTACTCTTGGAAAATGAAAAAAATAGTCTTACTTAATATAAAATTGTCCAATTATAGCCTTCTCTCGTCAATATATAATACTAAGAAGCAAAACCAGTATTTCACTGTTAGATTCTCCCTGTTGCTTGCCCTCCAAAATTTTACAATTAGTCTCTATTTAGCTTTATGTGTCCTCAAGGAGATACTATTTTATTTCTTCTCATTTTTTGTGTGTATGTGTATTTGCCTGTTTGTATGGAAGTTCATGTATGTGGATACACCTTGTGTGCAGGCATTCCTCTCTCTCTCTCTCTCTCTCTCTCTCTCTCTCTGTGTGTGTGTGTGTGTGTGTATTTATGTGTGTGTGTGTGTGTGTGTAGACTACAGAACATCACCTGTTATTCTTCAGGTCTCCTATACGTAGATTTGTAAAGATTTATTGTAAAATCCATTGTTGAAAATTATTGTAAAAACTATTGTAAAAATGAATTTACTGTTTTAACACAAGGTCTTTGTTTAGCTTGGCCCTACATAGTAATCTAGGCTTACTGGCCAGTGGGTCCTGGGAAACTGCCTGTTGGCCTCAGGAGTGCCATGACTACAAGCTGCACTAATCCTTCTACTTAGTATTGGTTTTGCCTTTTAATTCTTGAGATTATTTTGTAATTATAACAAAAAAAACCTCCCTCATTTTCTTCTTTGAACCCTTTCACATACCCCTTATTGCTCTCTTTCAAAGTCATGACATCTTTTGTCGTCGATTGCTGATATGTGTATATATCAACAACAGCATATAACAAATATGACTAGTCTGTATAATGTATCCCAAATATGACTAGCTTAGTCTGTATAATGTTACTTGTATGTATGTTTATAGTGCTGACCATTTGGTATTGGATAACCAATTGGTGTATTCTTCCCCAAGGAAGACTATTCATCCTATAATCAGTATTCTTAAGTTGCCTGTAGTTCCTTGAATAGAGTTGAAGTCTCCTGAGATTTCACTTGTCCACATTAACATATATGTTCATGTCATCCACCATGCATCTCATTTCCACTTTCCGATTGTGTGTCTGTCATCAAGGTAATCATCTCCGAATGGCATATTTACTTTCAAATGGAAATAATATAGCCAACTGAAAAATCATGCTGACAAAACTAATTAATAAATTAGTGATCAATAAACTTAATTGTATACTATTTCCTCACATGTGAGTTGGCAACCAAAAAGAAACAATTTTAAATACAGCATCAAAAACACAAATCAGGATCATATCAGGATTGCATTCCAACCTCTGTGTTCATTGTTATTTTCACAGACTGAGACTTTTTAGCCACCAAATGTGAAGCATCAAAATGAGAAAACAGACTAACGAAAGAAAAGATGCCTAGAGCAATAAAGAGAGTTTAATTCTTTGAAGGATGACTTTCTGAGATCCAGGAACATCAACAAAACTGTTACTGAGTAAATGAATGCCCACAGTGGGCACACACTGTTCCTGACTGCCTCCCTAACTTTTCAGAGCACTGCTCAGGGCCACAGCAGGGGTAATCCGAGTAGATTGATTCTAGTCATGGTCCCTATGCATTGTCCATTTTTCTCCTACTCCTCCTCTTCTTCCTCCTTCTCCTCTTCCTCCTCCTCTTTTTTCAAAAGCCATCTGCCCTAGCTCTTTGCTTTTGCATGCTCAGTGGCCACACAAATACAATTTGCTGAGATTTGTCTTTTATAAAACGTTTTCCACAGTTTGCTTTGTACATAGTCAATTATATTTATTACCTTATGCCACCAATGTGTTATGATATAAAGGACTTATGTACAATCATGACTGCAAACAAACTGGTATGTCCAAAATAAGAGAGAAAAATAAAAGAAGGCCATTATATTGTTAACTAAAAGTGAAAAAAAAATTTGGAATCTAAACACAACTATGGCCAAATCATATTCAACCAACACTTGTTCCTTCCCTGCGTGTTATTGCTCATACACTGTCCTTAGATTGTATTCATCCTTCATCCCTCACTCTCTTCTGCCTTAATGATGCTTCTCTTGTTAAGCCTAGTAGAATCACTGGTAATTTTGTTTATTCCTAAGCTATCCAATCTCTTGAACGTGGCTGGGATACTGTTACTATTCAATCTTTTCTCTTCTATTAAACTCTTCCTTCAGTATTGATCAAACCAACCTCATGACAACTATTGTGGGAAAAATTTCCTTACTCTAGGAATGTCTTTCTGACCTACTATGAGCTCTTATTCATTGGGCATCCAAGTACTTATAGACTTCCTGTCACTTCCTCTCATTCACCCTACAGTCCAATGTCCATCTAAGTATTTGCCAGCATTTCATATGCTGGCTGAGACCTTCATTGAAAGTATTATGCAGAACAGATGGAATTTCCAATGCATCTGAGCATATACATCAAGCTGTAATGTGGACCAAATGTCCACTTTGAAGAAACCAGCAGAGAGTAAAAAAGCCATCAGAGTTAGTGCTGTCTGTCTTTGAAGAACATCATTCATTCATCAATTTAATTTTAATATAATTATTTTAGGTATGATTTCTCTAGGCCTGATTATTCCTCTTTTGTCCACTACAGTCTTAAAGCTAATGCATCTTAAGCTATTCCTTTCAAAGGAGGGCAAAATCATTTATGAAGGTTCTATCCAAAGGGTAAACAAAATTAACTTCATTCCTGACTTTTTGCCCTGGGAGGCTGTGACATATGGAATACAAGGAAATTGACTGATAAAATCTGGGTTCAGAAAATCTGACAACAATTAGGTAACAACACACATACCTGGATGTTGTTTTTCATGCAACCTCAATTATACTGAGTAAAGACTATAATCTGGAAGAAAGCAATATGAAACACACTTATTAATAAACATTTCCACCCACACTGAAAGGGCTAGCGCTAAGGTCTCATTTAAAAATCATACTTAATTACAAGAAAAATTTCAAAGGATCTGTTTATAAAAATATGTAACTACATCAAAGCTTGTTTGTGTTGCATAAGAACACTGTACCATAGAAGATTGTAGAAATATGACTTTTGGAAAACAATCACTGACTTTACATTCATTAAAGTAAAAAAAAAAGAAAATTAATGTCAGTTCTAAGTGTTAAAGCCAATATAGAGACCTCATACTTTTGGATGTATATTAAAAGACTAAAATATCACCACAACCTTCAGAATATCTTTGCATTACAGTTTGCCAGTTAGTTTCTTTTATGTAACAAGCCAATCCAAACAGTGGCTTAAAACAAGTGCAACTCACTGAGTTCCTTTTACTGGAGACATCTTCTCATCTGGCCAAACTTACTCAAATTTGACCTTGGTCTTTCATGAATCAGTAGGAAGCTAGCATACTTTGTAAGGCTCAAAGGTCACAAAAGTCTCTCTTACCTGTATGACAGTTGGTTGCCAATCATAAGGGCAAAAAGGGTAATCATGGTACATTTCTTTTATCAGGATAGCTTATTAGTCCAATAATAAACAGTTTTTCTGCCAAACAAAGAGATAAAACACTCTGAAAGACCCCTTCCTGTCTATATTTAGAACTAGAACAAGCTTACTGTCACCAGTTTCTATTGAGCAGGACCATAATCAAAGACCTTATAGATTCAAGCTGTCAGACAACTGGTTTTCCCCTGTTTAAGAAGAGCAAGATTATATCATACAATTAAAAGAAAAAGAATTTCCTATTTACAAACTTACTTGGATGTATTAGGGAAATGCACAGGAACATAATTTTTTACTTAATACTCTGATTTATAAAAAGTTATCCTTACCTTCATTACAAGGTCAGCAACCACTAAACTATCCTTTAGGGTTCTGTGATTGTCAATGTTGTTGTGGAAGAGAGGATAATTGTTTATAAATCAGAGTATTAACTAAAATAAATGGAGTCACTATGATTCAGTAATGTGTCATAAACACTTCACTGAGTTGAAGAATTTATTTATGTCTAGAACACACTAATTATGACTTTGATATTAAGCTTAAATTTGTAGAAAATGCAAAACATCCTTCCATAATAGATTATTCAGTCTAGAGAATGTGCTGTATCACAACATAATAAGATAAGAAATGATCATCTATCAACAATGGTATCATACAAAGCAAAAGCATTCACATAGAAACTAAATGAAGGGGATGATACCTATTGATTTTAAGTACAAACCTACAATATTATAATTTGTTTTAATTTAAAGCCTATATTCATACAAGTATTGTAATTCTACTTATCCACAGAAATGTTATTCTTGGTACCTTCACTTTACAAAACAACAACAACATTTTTTTAAAGTTGAGCAAAGGGAAGTGATGTCCTTAAATCTCAAGTTTTTGTGAAGACGCTGGACATGAGAAAACTCAGTCTGCAGCTTTGTACAATTCTGTAGATACTTTTAGTACATGCTCATGAGTTCAGTAAATCTTGACACAAGAGTGAAGACTGTTATTCTCAGGGCATTGCACCCAGTGCTCTCAAGTCAGTATAAGTACGATAAATTGTGTAGAAGGATGATTCAGGAAGTCACAGTAGTTCTAAAATATGGATCAGGCAGCCAGTTTGACCTGGTTGACCTAAGCCATATAGTTACTAGCTGTGTAATCTCAGACCTCAGTATCCTTATTTGTTCCTGACAATAAAATAAAGATAAAAGCACTGATACTTTATTCATAACATTGGGATAAAGATTAAATGAGCTTATGACTACAAAATACTTGGTAAGTCTCAAATAGAAGTCTGGAACTATTTTCCAATTTATCAGCCAACTAGGGGAAGAGGTAAGAGGTTTTATGACAGAAAAAAAGACTAAAATTTTCAAAAGTCTCATATTTCAAAGAATGAAAGCAAAGCAAATTGTCAAACATTTTCTGGTTGATTTTGCTGTAGATCAACTCTAATGTAAAGCAATGACACTTTGGTTTCATGATTCTATAGTTCAAATATCATCAGTTGGAGACAATAAATGCGATCATGAAGGTTCTTGCCTTAGTTTCATCTGCAATGTTCCAGTTTGGGACTTCTTCTGAATGCTGTAGGATAATTGCTACATGCAAAATAATTGTTTTGATAAACAAACTACCAATGAGCAGTCATTGTCAGAGCTCTATAAGAGTGCAATGATTGATGCCTGTCATTAATTCACATCCGGATCACAGAGAGGACATCTCAGGAGGCATATGGAGTGTGGGTGAGGTTCTACAAACCTCCTCCACAGAGCACACTCACTCATAAGCTGCAAATGTCCTTCATGTATGTGAGTGTTTGGGAGTTGTCACAAGTATTGGTTCAGATGTTATGCTATTTTAGATTTATGTTAATCTACCACAGGGTTACTAGAGAAGTTAGGAAGTGTCATTCATACATGACTTTGCTAACACCTTCTATCACCCCATCTCACGTCTTGTCACATCCCATGCTGTTCAGGCAATGGCTCATGTCACCACCTGATCTTGATACCCCAAATTATTGTCACATTCCTATTGTAGACTCGGCATTCCTTAATTTCTGAGTTGTGCAGTCCACGTCTGTCTAATCTGAACATATATCTTCAAAAGCCTCAAGTCAAATTTGATTTCCATCTGCTGCACATTTGGAAGTTATTTCTGTGATGGAGTGGCCAGACTGACATGTGCTATACCAAAACCTTCATGTCAAAGTGCAGCAGCTAGCTTTGATAAACTTCACTATGAAGCATTCTTTTAAGGGGACATTACTCCTGCCTACGCATAGGCAACAACTTAATTGGCTTTTTATTAGTTTTCAATTTGTTCTTGGAACTCTCAAATCGTGGGAGTTTTCTGTATAAAATTTGTGGATAGAGAAATGGTGAGATTTGTTAAGTATCACAGAAGTATGGAAAGCCCAAAAGACAGACAAGTAAGATATTTAACAATGGAAATGAGTTTTTTTTTACAGTTGCTGATTTTTGCTGCCTCACCACAACACACAAAACAACAATATATAAATAAATGAATACATAAATACATACATAAATGAATAAATATAAATTTCTTCTTTGTCATTTAGCCATTTGAGCCTGCATTTAGACAGAGAAGGGGAATCACTTGTCTATTTATTTATTCTAACTGCTCCCAGTTATACTAAATGTTCTAATTGAAATTCTGATTCCTATAGCCTAAAAGTCAATATATCAGCAGCCAAACAATTGCTACAATTTCAGCTACCTATCAAGTATTTAATCCTTTCCATTGCTTTACTTATCTGTATTAGCCTGACAAACTAAAACACCTAAAAATTTAGTCTTGTGTCTATTAGCAAATTAGTTTAATTTGGCTATTGCTACTCATGATACACTATTATAAGCCCAAGGTCATAGAGGACTCTTCACAATAATATCTGTTCTTAGAAATTCCGACTCCTAACATAATTCAGGAGATGGGTTCAAAAATATCAAGAACTATGGTCCAATACATGTATCTTCTAGAACTCTATCAAAGGGACTCTTAAAAATTATACTGGGCCATTTCTTAAATCCTTCCATATTATAGTATTCAATATATATTACCTTCCAGATTTTATGTGACGTTCCTTCACTGCTATCTTTTAATTATCCTTTCTGGGTGTGGACTCACTGAGAGACCAGGAGGGGCTATGTAACTCAGTAAAGTAAAACTCAGTGTTACTTCACACACTGTTCTGAGGAGCCTGAACAGATCATGTTGATGAAATGGGTGATTGTGGTGGTTTTGAATATCCTTGACCTAGGGAGTGGCGTTGTTAGGATGTGTTACCTTGTTGAAATAGGTGTGGCCTTGCTGGAGTAGGTGTGGCCTTGTTTGAGGAAGAATGTCACTGTAGGGGTGGGCTTTGAGACCTTCCTCCTAGCTTCCTGGAAGTCACTCTTCTGTTTGCCTTCCAAATAAGATGTACACTTCTCAACTCCTCCAGAACCATGTCTTCCTGGATATCACCATGCTTCCTGCATTGATGAAAATGGACTGAACTTCTGTGCCTGTATGCCAGCCCCAATTAAATGTTGTCCTTATAAGCATTGCCTTGGTCATGGTGTCTGTTGACAGCAGTAAAATCCTAACTAAGACAGTGATCTAGAGACATAGAACAAAAGAATGCCCAGGACTCTCATTATCCACATTGTCCCAAGGGTAATTTATCTCAAACAATACCTTCCTCAACTTCAAGAGATATCACCACCCACCCCCCTTTTAAATTTTTCATTGAGGTTAAACTTTATTGTGATGTGTTTTTGCTACCAGTGCCCTGGACTATTCCATGTCCAACCCTACCTGACCTTGGGGATTGGAGGTGAGGTACCTCAGAGTCAATGACTCAGACTCCAAGAGCAGGTGAGAAATGCAGCAAGCTCATCTGAACACTTCTACAAGCTCCTTTAATACCTTCCACTCAAGCCTCATTGGTCCCAATAAAGCAACTCTTCTAAACAGCAGTTCCCAATTGACTCGCATTGTCTACACCAGCAATCCTTGCTCTCTCAGGCAGTTCTCAATTAGGTCCTCCTACAGGAGATGCTTTTGTGGCTGTGTGGCTCCTGGCGCTTACATAGAGGTGACCCCACCATTCCTGTTACAAGTGTTAATCTCTGCACTGATTGTTCAGTCTAGTTCATTTCTTGAAACTTCTTCAAATCTTAACATTCAAGTACTAAAGTCTGGAGTTCTATGTATAGGGACAAAACTTACTTTGCAGAATTTTCAGCATTATGCAAAAGAACTATACTTTGAAAACTCAGATCTTACTTGAAAGAGGTTGGAGAAATTGGTTGTTGGCCTGTATCCAGCCTTTGTAGCCTGTGCATATAGATATGATGGCATCAAGAAAATTTGACCTCTTCTACCAGGTTGGAAATGTGGATAGATGGTTGATATTCTTCAGGGAAGGAAGTAATTACATAGTCATGACTTCTACAGTACATTCAAATGTATATTTAGCCACCAGCACAGCAGAAGATCAAGGATTGTAGCATTACTGTTCTTAGACAGAAGGACCATGTAGAGAGATATTACAGGGAAGACAAGAGAAATCCCTGTTGAAATAAGGAGAGTTACACCCTAAAAATAAACATTTAAATTGGCAAAAAATTTGGAGAGCAAAACAAAGTACTTGTTCAACAGTGTGGTCCTCTGCCAAAGTTTATGTAATCATAAACCCAAAATTGATAGATTTACTTAAAATAAATACCCCAGAGTGAAATTTGATATACATAAGTTACATTTTGAATGGATTATAATTAACCTCATTTTATCATATGTATGACATGTTTTCCCAAAGGATATCAAGACATTTAATAGAACCTAGGAGTAAAGACAAAATAGCATGGTAATTGGGTGTAAATGCTTCATTTGCTTAAGTGTCCCGGTGTTACAGCTCACCGTTCTGAGTCTTATTCTTTTCTCCTTTCTCCCAAGTGATGCCAATTATGTGCAACCTGAATAATAATGTATTAAGCTTCATTTGTCAGCTTATTAATTCAGTCCCTCTATCCTCTCTTCCAAATCTCTATCACACAGTAATAATCAGAAATACTTTTAATTATAACATTATAATAGATAAAGTAGTTATTCATATCCCTTACAAAATGTGTAGAATATACATACCATTTGCCTTCCTTAAGTCCTTTGAATATAACCCTTCCTTTTCTTTATGTTTTGATCACCAGAGGAAGCAGATTGCCTTCTCTTAATTTCTTTTCACTGGAATCAGAAGGCATTATAAGTTTCTGTGGTTTTTTCTTTGAGGTTTTTCGGAGCCACTTGGACTTTTATGTAGTCCATTAGGGGTCACTCTTATACATTATGTCATAAAATAACCTAAGAGAACCACTAACAAAGGAAATCTTCACCTTGGACACTGTTAACAACATTTCAGTCCATGGTCTCTGAGCACCATTTCTTATGAGCTCATGTATGATAAAACCAAACATCATGGTGGAGGACATGCTGTGTATGCGAGAGTACTTCCTCATCACATTAAGGGAGACCTGGAATAATACACACCTTTCAAACATAAATGCCCAAAGACCTGCTTCCTCCAATGTGACCCAATATCTTAATAATAACATATCTGAAAGGTAGAAAAATTAGAATTCACTGATCAAATAATGGATGAAGATTATGGTATTTTTCTTTTTCTCAGCTTGAGCCATGAATATGTAACAGTGATTACCCTCTGGAAATAAGCATATACTATCCTTCACAGTTTCTGTCTTTTGAAATTCCCAATGGACATAGTCTGTATGGAGAATGGATGTTTCCAGACTTTCAGGTCACAGGTCCATCTATATCTGTCTTTTTATCCCTAAACAGATGTGTCCCAAATGTAAGATATTCACCCACATGACATCTATAGTTTTATTCACAATTTTACAAAAACACACAACTGATTTGAGTGTGAGAATGAATGAAGTCATGATGAAAATAGCCCCTAACTCAAAATCACCAAGGACTAATGTTGCTAGGAGCAAATTCCATACCTTACTGTAGTAAAAAACAAGCAGAGAACAATTCTTATAACCGGTTTTAGTTTTTTTTTTTTGTGTGTGTGTGTATGTGTCTAAAGTGTATGGTGGATGTGTGCATGTGTGTGTATGATACGTGTGATGTGTCTGTGAGATGCTTGTGTGTATGTGTGTACATGTGTGTATTCATGTACATGCATAAACAATGAACATCCTCCGAGAAAAGATGAGATTCTGTTAAAGACCTGTAATGATTTTGGATGCCAGCCTAGATCATATCACAACAACAAAATAAATGGTGAATATATTTACAATATGTCTTTAGCATTGGCTATGTGTTAACCATATTCTCCAATTATAGTATAGAGTTGAGCGAGGATTCTATGCAGGAGTTGAGATTATAATCTAGACTTATGTGGTTTTAAATCTAGAATCTATACGATGAATACTGTTCTCATGTCTTTGTGTCTATATTAGTTTCCCAGAACTTCTGTAATAATGAATTACTAATTTCATGTCGTAAAACTTATATAAACAATTCTGTCTCAGAATCTTGAAACTTTAAGTCTAACTTGGTTAGGCTTCAACTCCTCTTTTCCTGTAGAGGTGAAAAGTCTTTGTCATTTCTACTTGGCTTTTATAAAGAGTCTTAAATCCTTTTTGACTTCTTAATGCATTACTACAGTATCAGTGGTCAAGGATTATGCTTCTATAAGTTCCCTGTATCATATAACCTAAAAAAATCTGCATAGTTGTGGATTTTAATAGAATGGTATTATATGGAAATATCACAGAGAAACAAAGAAAATATCTAGAGTTGCCTTGACTAATTCTGGCAAAATGGTGCAGAAAGAATGTCATCAGGTTGCTGATGAAATACTTTTTACTATGTCTGTTTGGATCTATGGTCAGTAAGAAGTGATTGTTTGCCATCCACAGAATGGCAGTGGAAGATAACAAGTGTACAATTCCATTAGAACAAGGCCTGGATAAATCCTAAATTCTCATAAAGTGAGAAACTGAGTAAATAAGTCTATTATATTAGTTTCATTTTTTCTGTAAACTGAGATAAATTATATGCATATATAAATGCATGTAGAAACATATTTCTATCAGTGTGTGTGTGTGTATACATAAAATAATATAAATTCGGGCGGTGGTGGCGCACACCTTTAATCCCAGCACTTGGGAGGCAGAGGCAGGCAGATTTCTGAGTTCGAGGCCAGTCTGGTCTACAGAGTGAGTTCCAGGACAGCCAGGGCTACACAGAGAAACCCTGTCTTGAAAAAACAACAAAAAAAAAGATTGGTGTTAAAAAAATAATATAAATTAAAAGGAATTATGAATGCAAGAAAGTTCTGGACTCTGTCTTCTATACACCAGAGAATCAATAAGGCTCACTGAAGGGTGGAGAAATTGACAGTAAAAGGAGTTTGGGGAAGAGAGGTGAAAAATATTCAAATTATATTATTTGAAATTCTAAGTTAAAAAACTTATTCCTAAAAATCATTAAATAGGTATTATAAGAAACAAGAAAAGTAAACAATAGAAAGCTCTGAATTACAACTGACCCATATAAGAATCACAGATTTATTTCTCATAGTTTGAGGTATTAATGTCACGGTCACCAATTGTCACTTACAACATGATGGAGTTAATAAAGCTTTCAATATTATTTTGAGAAATAATTACTGTTTACTGAAATTATATGTTCAAATATCCTAAGCATTATATAGCTAGTGTGGAGAACTAGTGGAGAAATTTGAAATCAGAGACTACATTTGCTTGTCATAGTCTGAAACAGGAAGATACAACCTGTTAATCAAAACAGCTCACTGCCTCTCCCTAAATAACATCTTACCAAAACAAAACAATTTTCATCTTAACAATGCTTGATTTGTCATGATGGTAGAGATAAGTAGATATGAGAGAGAGGGAGAAATACCTAAAAGATTTATTATCTGGTTTATTGCATAATACATGTGCCAACTTCATGTTTGTAACCTTACCATCTACTATTGGAGGTATTTATAATGTTTGGATATGAAATACGTATAAAATAATATAATGAAGTAATGGCAAATAAAAATCTATACATGTCATTATTATAATAGGCAGTCCGCGGTATGTTAAGTGTCAGTAAAATATTAAAAATCATATCTGGCAGCAATTTGGGCAAACTACACTACTAGACACATTCCATTTTAGGCAACTTCTATTTTTATAATACATTATTGTGATCATGTTCCCACTGATAGAACTCTATCCCATATTTATGCACTGTTACACACTCTCTAATAATATTAAAATTAGAAATAGTTATACTATTATTAACAACCTGTCACTTAGTTTCACATGGATTAATTTTTCAGGGACAGATGGACACTTTAATTCTTTTAATCAGTTGCTCTTTTCCTATCGTTTCTGAGAAGGGTAACAATGTGTAGAAGAACACATGTGTATCTAGCAAAGCCAGAGGTATCTTATCCACCTCAGTGTAGCCCAAGCATTGTATAGAAACAGAAATATCTACTCAGATGTGCCACCTGTGGATGATGAAGTTTCTTTGTTAAGAACTCATTGATTTTACACTGCTCACATAAATACTTCCCAGTAAAGCCAGGATGAGAAAATTAATACTACCATCACAGTATTCTAGTTTGATAAAATAATGCATTAAATGATCATTTTAAAATTTTCAGCCCTTACAGAATGCCTCTTTAATCTATAAGGTGAATGTCATTATCAAATATCACACTATCAAGGTATTAATTAAAATATTTAATTTAAGAAGTAGGTTGATGTATATCTATACATTTGCAAATGAGTTTTATGTACGTAAAAGTTGGAAAGCTTAATTAAATTTTCTCATTGAATATTTAGTAATAATGCTTTGTATATCTTGAATAATTCACAAGTTTGAATCCTAAGGCACACATATATTATATATGTCTGCATATCTTAACTGTAGATGTGTATTTCATTTGTGTTTAGATGCCTAATTACTCTGGCAGAAAGGGTCAAAAGGACAAGATGTCCGTGAGCTATAACAGTTGGAAGATTTGGGTGGCATGTGGACCTGAGTTACTGCGTTACATTACCTTGCTGAAATCATATTGCTAAAATTTTGCACTGCTAGGCAGTAAACTGGGAAAAGAAGGAAATTGAGAAAGTGTTAATTTTTAAGCAACTTTGACAAAGATTGAGTTTCATATGACAAATGTTGTCAGCAAGACAGGATTCTGTCAGTGGAAGAAGTTTAAACATTAACAATTTCTGTCAGGCTGTTGACACAATCATGGCAGACATTTCCCAAGATGCCGAGATGACTGCTGGCATTTGTCAACAATCCTGTCACAGTGACAGCAATAAGACCATGTCTGGAAATGTGACAGTTTTGGCTTTGTGCTCCCCTGAGCAATAGCCCAGGTGTTCAGAGAAAGTGTGGGAAAACCCATATTTCTGCATTGTCATTCGAACACAGAAAACACAGGAGGAAAATGAGCTGTCACTCCAATTCCCATGATGCCTTGCTGCTTAGCATAACTCTACAGTGCGGCCCTGGGTCCACTGGTCCATACTCTGACAGATAATTAAGAAAGCAGCAGCTTTTTCTAGACGGCTCTTCCTCATGATTTGCATTTTAGCCAGAGGCGACCAGTTATAAAAAAAACATGATGGAAAGATGGTAAGAAGCCAATTAGATGGATGGATGGCTGACTGACAGCTCTCTGGTATTACGACTCCAGATTTCAGACTACATAGCCTGGCAGTTCTCTACAAGAACCAACTTTTTTGCAGGTTGGTAAAGCTGTTAAATGCGAAACTATATATAGAGCTTTATAATTTTTGCAAAGTTGTACATTTTCCTTAAATAAGCATGTATTCTCTTCAATCAGGGTCTGCATTAAACAAGTTTTTGCAATTTAATCACAACTTGCATCCCTAAATTTAGTAATATTAAAATTCCAGACAACTTGTAGGCACACTAGCTGTGCCAATAGAGAAGTGATTAAAAAGCTGAGAATCACATTGAGCCAGCAGAGATAAAGTGAACTAATAATTAGAGTGTCTGTGCAGATATACCCCTAACCTTGAAATGTACGGTGTTTGCTTTTAACTGACGAAAAGCGCAAAGCCTATAACTTCCTCTGCGTCTTTGGATTCTGCGTACATGCATTTGCTTACTATCCTTCTTGAGATCTAATATATGCCTGTGTGTCTGTTACTTCAGCTAATTTTGATTTTTTTTTTTAAGAAAAAAATAAACTGTTCGTCAGCTTCCAGTTTGGCTGTGATATTCTATAGCTTCTAGCCAATAGGAATCAACTCATCATAATATTTTTCAATTTGAAAACTTAACCAATGTTTCTTATGTTCTGCATTTTCTATGTGTACATACATCACACACACACACACATACACACACACACACACACAATCAAAAAGCTTGCTTTTAAAGTGACATATCTTCATCTGTGGTTTGAAATAAGAGATTTTTCTCTTAAATGGCAGTGATAGCTTAGATTTATTTTGAAACTTGAAATGCTAAGGGCTGGCTTTTATTTTGCTATAAATTTAAATTTTGTAGGGAACACCACTCGGAGTGATTCGCAAAGAGCACATGTGTTCAATGTGGCTAATGCATCTTCCACAGACTGAGACTCAGCATTAAATCAATGTGGGGTCTTCAGTCACCCAGCATTGCTGCTGAAATCCACAGCATGGGTGGGATGGCCTCCTAAGTAGCAATGTTCTCCTTTATTTCAGCTCTGCTAACATTTTTTTTCTATTCACACCGTCAACTTATTCCACATTGTTGAAATAAGACACAGCCAGTATAACATAAACAGTTACAAAATACAAATATAAAATATATTCTCCTTGCACATACCTGGAAATTTTAACCAGAACTTTAAAGGAAAGGTTAGAGTTCTATAAGCTTCATCACAAGGTAGAAAAGAAAAGATCCATGTTGTTATTCATGATGTACTTTAAGAAACTGTCATATAGAAATATTATCGATGGCAGTAGAAATAAAACATTTCTATATATGCATATGAGTATTTTTCACACACACACACACACACACACACACACACACATATATATATTTCTTTTGATAAAGTTCTTAAATAAAGTGTACCTTCTCAAATTTTTGCCCTTTCTGCATGTCAAAGAATAAACTGAACATAAAGTGACCCAGTAAAGCAACTCTTTAAATAGAAGAGGGACATGCTTGTGCAGAGACTGGCCATCTCTATATACCTTTTCATATCTGTAGCCTTTACTGTTTTATTGCTGCTCATCTGCCTCTGGAAAATCTTGGTTATTGTACAATATTAGTTCACTATAGTTTCACAGGCACTAAGTGTTTTATAAAATAATTAGAACTAAAATTTGTTGAAATGCATACACATATTTTAAAATAGGAATATTTCCTACTTACCAAAGTTTCTTTTATTTTTAAAGTATATGCTTTTTTAAGATAATATAAGAATACGAGAATTGCAGTGAGTTATAGAAGCATCAAATTGAAATGTACCTATTCTGTCACTGGGTAACAAAATAACCTACTTCTAAACAAATGTGTTATACTCAAAAGATACCTTGTTTCAAATGTGTAATTTATATTGGAACAAAATGAATAAAAATCATGAGAGCTTTTGGCTTCTAGCATATTAAAACAATTTCTAATTTTAACTCTGTAGTTTGAACTTGTAGAGGAAAGAAAAAGAAGAATAATTCTTTTAAAAATCTGTTTTGCTTAAGGTGACCTTTTTCTATTAAATATTTTGTTACTGATTTGATTTACCAGCTGGACATTCAAACATTTAGATACAATATAATAATGGAAGTTTGCTTCTAACATACATGGGTACAAATAATGATTTAGAGCACATTTTGTGAATTAAAAAAAAATCTTCTTGGTTTATTTCATCCTAAGTGAAAGTAAAGCAAAAACAAACTTGAGTTAGTACTTACAATAGGAATGTTAAAATTATTTTCTTATTTGCTATAGCTACATTTGCTATATAGCTTCTAAAAATATAGCTTCATCCACTAATTAAATTTAATCATTGTTTGACAAAAAGCTATAATATAATGCCATAAAGCTGTATTGTCATAGAAAATGTTAAGTAATAATATTAAAATCATTTAATTAAGATATAATGCTTTCGTGTACAATTGTTCTTTATCATCTCATGGGTCTTTACAACTTTTTCTATTCCACAAAATCAAGAAATGCACCTTCACAACAAATTGATTGAATGTTTGTATCTATTACTTAAGTTTAGAGTCCTTTCCAGAAACCCAATTATTGCAGAAAGTCTCAAATTCTATGATATGTAGTTGTTATGTGTGTATTTCTGTTATTGGGTATGTAGATATATAAATCCTATTTACAAATTTGTTATGTGCTTCTAAATTCTTCAGAATTCCCATTTAAATTAGTGGATTGGATTATAAAAGAGAGTCAATCAATTCCTAAACATATAGAAAAAGGAAGGAGCCTTCCTAAAGACCTAGTTATATATAAAGCCAAAAACCATAATAGATCATCCACTATACTTTCAGATAGCCAGTCTCTTAAGTGTCTTTTCAAATACATTGATGCCTGTCTTGAGTGTCAGCTAACTCTACAGCTTTTCAAAAGTATGACTGAACCTCGCTTGTTTTTATATTGCTGCATCAAAAATAAAGACCACAGTAGAAGCTTATTTAATGGCAGCTTGTGGTTTAGCCATTAATTAGCGTAACAAAGATGTTTAATTTTACAAATGTCAATATTAACCAGATTCAAAACCTATACAACTCAATGAACTTTCATACAGTTAGATTAGACATTCAGAATAGAAGCTGTCATGCTTCTCATTAATTTAATTCTTTAAGTGTCAAATTAGAGAATAACAACCCATTTCATAAGATGGAAGTTATAACAGGACCAGTTTGCTTTGCTGTATTTTTCAAGCACAAACTGGGAAAGTTTAAATTTCGTGCATGGTTCTCTCAGTGAGCCATCTCTGAGCACCTTCATTACTATGCATCTTCACCACTTCATTTCTTCATAACTCAACATCTGATTGATACTATCAATTAGTTCTCTTAATAAGAATAAAGACTATAAATAATAGTTAGAGTATTCTTTGTTACTGATTTGATGTACTAGCTGGACATTCAAACACTTAGATATAATGTAATATTGAAAGTGTGCTTCTAAAGTACATGGGTGCAAATAATGTTTCACAGCACATTTTGTGAATTAAAAAAATTTTTTCTTGATTTATTTCATCCTAAGTGAAAGTAAAGCAAAGACAAACTTGAGTAGTACTTACAATGAATGTTACAATTATTTTCACACCCAGTTAGAGTATCTAAGGTGAAACTCTCTTCCACAAGGGAGACCTTCTTCTATCTAAAAGTAGATATGGTAAATGTTGGCAATTTATTTTTTACCATGTAACCCCATTGTATTTACTCAAAAATTTAAACATTCTCCAAATGTAACTATTTTAACCTCCACTTGGTAGTATAACACCAAGTAAGTAATTAATCTTTAGGAATAGTGTCCAGTATGAGATAAAATACCAACAAAGATCTCTCTGAATACAAGCACGTTTCTTTTCATTACTGTAAAAATAATTATAATTATTAGCATAATTAATAGTTTTCAATTTAATGCATGAATTATTATAGGATGCCTTTTGAATAAATATCTAGTATTGTTCCCGTACACATGGCTCAATACTCTATTTTAACAATGTTAGAACTTAAGGCTTTGACAAATGATAGAGTAGTTTTCTTAACTGCAGAGTTTCAACCCGCTACACAGCCAGAATATTTGTAGAGGATTATGTTATAAACCAACCTGGAGAAAGTCCTAGGGGAAGGGAGTTCCTAGGATAGTAAGATATGGGTACTGTAGCTCAAATTCTATTAGAAAGAAACCGAAGACCTCTGAACAGTACTTGACACACACTTACACTGTAACCCTGCAAGGAAATCTGGGGAAATAGTTTCATTTGTATTCATTGCTAGTGTGTGATTGTACAGTTACTTGTACTGGTTTAGGAAAGAGCACACCTCACAACAGAAGCCTGGCTATGCAAGAATGAGGATGTCATATTTCTGCAAACAGCTACAGCACAAGGCAAGCACTAGGAGGAGGCTGGAGAAACGGTACTGTGGAACAGAATCTTTGGAAAGCAAGCTAAGACCAAGTACAGGAGACACTTTCTTGGCTAAAAAGCTTACACTTGTTGCTCTTGCTAATGGGGAGCCATCTCTGAAGCATAAAAGGATGTGACTAGATTTGTGAATCAAGATGATAACTCACTAGCAGCGAAATGGTACAGGTTTGGGAAAAAAAAAACTGAAGATGAAGAGGACAATGCAGGGACTGCTCCAGTGACAGCCGTGATAAAGAACTAAGATGTGACAGTGTATCATAGAGACACAGTTTTACTTTGGCCTGTCCTGGTTGTACAGTTATGATACCTACCATCTCAAAGACTCAGGCTGACCATATCAAAAGTAACATATCAAAAGTGTGTCGCTTCCCTGTAGGTTACCCTAGTTTTCTACCAATGTTAACAGCTTCACTTTTATCCAACTTTTGGTCTAGACATGCTGATGATTGCTCATTTTGATGGCTAAGTTTAGTTCTCTGTCTACCAGAGAAAAGTGAGCAAAGGAGAGAAGCCTATAAATGTTTTCTTCTTGGGAAAAAGATCATTATATTAATATTAAGTTTTTCTATTTTTGTTTTTTCAACAGAAGGTCATGCATATGCTATTTCATAGTTCACAGCGAGGCCCTCACTACTGAAACTGTGGCTGTTATTGCCAGACTGCGTAGATGCACAAGCATTGGCTTGAGAAGCAAGGAGATTATGCATGCTCCTGGACACACTGATGGCTCTGTGAGTAAATTCAGGGTGAGAACAGTTAGCATTGACTGAGGTTAAGACATTGGGAGCATCAGAAATTAAAACCTGACTGTCATTCAGACTGGAATATAAAATAAGGAGCACAATGCAGTAAGGGGACATGAGGGAAATATAAATAGAATATTCACCTGCAGAATCACTCGCTCTGTTCATCCTGCGTCTTTGAGATGGCAGGCATCATAACAGTCTTGCCTACAAGATGTTTGGGGGATTTATACTCCATTTTTGTTTTATTGCTACATACAAGCAGAAGCATAAATCCTCAAATGTTGAAAATTCGTTGTCAATATACCTGAGTATGCAAATTCAATCCTTCTGTAGAGAATTGAATTAAAAAAATAAGTAAAAAGGTGGAACTACAAATAAATTCCAAGTGATATTTAATAGTCCTATAATTATGAAGGAAATAGACCAGAGCAATTAAAATGATGATACTGGAATTCAGATTATAAATTAAATCTGAGTTCCAGTATCTCCTTTGGGCTGTGACAATGAATATTTTAAAACGCTCTATAGACTTCCTTAATACTCAAAAGTACATTTTTATCAAATTTTTATTTGTGAGATATTGAATTGAAATGACATTAGTCATAAATATACATTTCCTTAGAGAATCTTCAAGATGTGTCTGCTAATGTAAAAATATCAAATAAGTCCAGACACAGTATATTTATTTCTCTGAGTAATGTTTAATTATTTTACATTGTCTCTACATTTGTCAATTCATATATCCTAGACTGTTTCCTTTTGTATTAAAGTTAGAATATATAGTATTATTTCATGTTATTCTGGTTATTGTTACGAGAGAGGTTTCAGCTTTAACTTCCACATGGCCTCACTGTTCAGTAGTATATTAAAGCATTAGTACAAGTCGGAAAATAGCATGAGAATTCTAATTCACCTTGGAGAATTTACCACACACACACACACACAATCTCAACATTGCTTTTTTCTCATTTTCTCTTTAAGGTTTCTATTCAGAACACATTCATTGAGACGCCATAAACATGTTCTACTCCAAAGAACCTCACCTGGACTCACTTTATCAGAATGACTCAAGAGCCACTGTTTGCTCTGAGCCTCCACTGGCTGTTCTCACAAGAGCCTAAAGGTGCCAAAAGGAAAGAGTGAAGCCCGGCTATAAATACCACACATTTCAGAATATTAAATTTGAGAAATATGTGAACAACAACACACATTTGTCACTTCTGTTTTATCATTCTATTTTTTCCAGCCTTATTTTCATCAACTTCAAATTCCACTCTCCACATTAGAAAAAATAATGCTTGTGTCAGTAGAAGACTTTCAGATGATTTTTATCTTCCACTTCCACAATTAAGGTGAATACAATCTTGCTCTTTTAAATAAATCTGAAATGACCAGTTGCTTTTAATTTTTCAGAGTAAATTAAATCAAAATAAAAGACTAATATGTAAAGGGCACGTGGGATGCTTCATTCATTTTCTACAATAACTTACTTTGATATAAGTATATTTCCAGTACTTTGTATCTTGGGAGTAACTTTTTCAGTTAATATTACTGGTGTTATAAGCAATAACTTTTATATAATGTCATCAGTGTTTATTAGCTTTGTCCATATATATGGCAGTAATTAGCATATATATGACATTAATTAACATATATGACAAACACACAGAGCAGGAGAGAGAGAGAAAAAGAGAGAGAGAAGAGAGAGAGAGAGAAAGAGAGAGAGAGAGAGAGAGAGAGAAAGAGAGAGAAAGAGAGAGAAAGAGAGAGAGACTGAGACTACTGGCCATCCACACTTCACTCTGATTTTTATGATATGGGAACTGCAGAAGTAACTTTTATTTACCTGATGTAATTGTCATCTTCAAGGTTAACTGCTTCTGTCTGCCAACCTAGGCCTAGTCCTGAAAGCTTCTAGCCTCCTGATAATTTAATCTAGGCCTAGATTGTTTTCAGCCTCTGAGACTTACTGCTGAATAAATTCACCTTTTCTAGCTTTATCTGAACTCTGTTGGCTGGTTTAACTGAGTGCTTCTGGCCCAAACTCTTCTCCAAGCTGACTGGTTCAATCTGGCTTCTCTCTCTGACTTTTGCTCTGCTTGGCCTTAAACTAACTCTTACAATCTTTTCTAATCTTCTGGCTCCTTCTCATTCTCATGCTAGTTCTGTCTTCACCTGTGTCTAACTTGTTCTCTCTTCAGCCTGACTGTAAAATTCTCCAAGTAAAACTGTCTTTCCTTTTTTTTCTCTCTCTCTCTTTCCTTGCTGCTCTCACAGAAGTAGCCTCTCTTTCCTCTCTGTTTTTCTAAGAGTTGGGCATATCATATTTTGTTAAATCTTTCTCTGATTTGTCACTTTGTCTGTCACTCACTTAGACATCACTTTCAAACACAGATGCTTCCTTCTACAAGCTAACTTTATATTCCTTGTTTGTTATTAAAGGTGTGGGCTAAGGTTGTGTCTGTATTCCAACAAGAGTACCCATATTGTTGGATTAAAATCCTTCTAAAGTAAACATATATAATGTTTGGCAGATATGCTATAATATGGATTAGGCTAAAAAACTGTATTTCTTTAAAAACTAAATCTAGTGCAAATGTGCTAAAGTCTGTTTGGGTTCGAAAGAAGTGAGAAAATATCTATTACTATTGTTTAAGGATCTAAAATTACATGGCCGCATAACTTATGCCACAAGCATAAAAGCAAAAACTTCACAGGTGTCAATTTATCCCTGAGAGATTTCTCAGTTATTAATAAAATCACTGTAACCATAGAAAAGCAAATAAAAACAAATTCTCACAAATGCTCAGTGGTAGCACAGGCCATTTTTCCTTAATTGAATACATACAACATAGAAATCTTATGAAATCTTTTAGATGAAGACTATCATGTAACTCATTAAACTGGTAAAATGAATATAACACTCCTAGTATGCAAGATTTTCAACTAAGTTCCATGAGATAATGCATATTCTAGTTACTTAAAAGTATAATTCTTATTTTCTCTCCTGATGTAAATCCGTTTTTGTTGTATCATGATTAACCATATATTTAGCACCTTATTTCCCGACTTTGACCTATTATCCTAATGTCATTGAGGAAAAAATGCTTTCTGCTTTCTTTGATCACACTCAAAAACGAAAATATAGGTGCTGACATTTCATATCAGGAGCTATTTATGAAGGAATCATTGAAATGATTAACCTTTAAGCAGACTGGACATGAAATTTAGTGTAAAGACCCTAAGATCCATCTACTGAACTCAGAAAAACTTTGTCTTGTTTCAGAAATACTGAAAAGAAATTATTGCTTGTAGCCAAAGGATATTATGAATGCATTTGTGTTTTGGGAGAGTTTTGTTTTGTTTTGTTTTGTTTGTTTTTGTTTTGTGTGTGTGTGTGTGTGTGTGTGTGTGTGTGTGTGATTCTTAAGGATACAGGCTCTCCAGTATCCAGTCTGTCTAAATTTTACATTGTGGCTCAAGATGAATTTCAACTTCTGATCATTCAGTCTCTACTTCCTGAGTCTGGACTATAAGTGTGTGCCTCCATATCTGGTTTCCTGAAATACTAGATATTGATTGAACTCAATGTTTTGTAAGTAATGTTGACATTGTAATGATAATGTTATTTGAACTCATCAAAGAATAAATAAATTATATATTCTACTAAAAATAAAATTTTTGGAATGTCAGACAATTCACAAATAATTCTAAATGATAAATATAAAACAAAATTTCAATACAGAAAGGAATTAAAACTTTAAATGGTAAAATGCATGATTTTCCTTTATCTTTGTTATTATGTTATATGTATATACAGCCTCTACTTTTCTGTGAACTTCAATAACAATAATAGAACCTTGAAGTAGCTACATTGCTTCATTTTCTTAATAACCAATTAGTCATTTATTAGTAAATACCACTTTATGTGTGCCTACAGGAAATTTGAACTTGGAGTTACCCAAACACATTCTGTCAGTGTCTCAGGAAAGGATAATAAGAATTTATCTTCTGAAGGAAAACTAGAAGCCATATCTCTCCACCACAGGTGCCAAAGACGAGTCTTGACTTGGATGGGGCTTCTGAGAGAGGTGGTGTCTGGGAGTGGTGAAATGAACAACTTGAAGTCAAATCTTCAGTCTAAGATGATCACTTGTGTTCTGCTTGTTATTCTAAGAGATCTCTCTGTCCATGTCCTGCTTGCAATTGTGTGTGTTAGTGTTTGTGTGTGTCCCTGTCCTTCCATCTGTCAGTCTGTCTGTCCGCTCTCCAAACAGCTATTTCTTTTTATACTAAAAAAAATCCCTGGATTGCTCCTCTCCTGTAGAAGACAGGTCCAGTCTTTTATTTTATGTAACAATCCAGTCATTTATTCCAGGTTTCCTTTTGATTATCTTATGAATCAGCATTCCGTGACCTCAGCCCTTTGATTCTTAAGAGACAGCAGGCATATTTTTTTTTCTTGACGTTGCAAAAGAATTCAGAGGTCTATCTGTCTTTGTTAAGCACAGAGGATAAAGTAGTTGTGTGGGACTGTGCCCTGAAATCCCCATTTCTACTACACCTGGGATAACCTCATTCTGTTCTAAGCTGACCTTAAACTGAGTAATCTGCCTACCTTTGTATATTTCTGACAAGCTGTCTCACAGTATAGCTGCTTTGTTCCTTTAGATTTATGAGGCCCTTCATAATTCATATTGAATCCTTATATGTTACATAATTGAGAAATTATATATATATTGAATTCATGTATTTAGAACTTTTCCTCATAGCCTTAAGGGATGTCCTGAAGGTCCCACACAAAGTTTACCATTTTGTGGAGGCATAGCCACACCCTTAGCTCCTAGACTAGTTCTGTTTCTAATCCTTGTGGCTTCGTTGTTAAAAGGGAAGACTCTTCGGAAGGACGTGAAATATGTACATTATTATACAAACAAGCCTTCATGCCAACAGCAGCATCTATGTTTTTGGAAACTCACACAGGAGCCCTGTCCCAGGGGCAGGAACCATGTCACTCTGTTCTCACCAGGGCCACACCAGACTCTGCACACAGCATGAGTTTCCTTTATGAAAATATTGTGATTCAGTCAGTAAGAATCGTAATGTGAGCTCACTATACACTGAAAAGTAATGCAATGTTCCCTCTATAATCAGAGACATGAACTTGCCGCTTCTACTTTGAGAGTTTGTACATTCTCTCTCCTTTTGACTGTGTTGCTCTTCGTAACAATATTTCTATAAGTTACTTTTTTCACTGTTTGGTTCTCTGCTGTTCACTGCACAGAGATGTCGTCTCTGCATTTAAAATATACAACTCTGACTGTATTCCTCGGTATTTGGTTTCACATGGAGAAAGTCAGACTATAGCAAGAGACTGGTGTGAGCTGAAACCAAGTTCTCTCTTCAGTCTGCTTCTATGGGGGAGTCATGAGGCACATTGGGTAGTCCCTGTATCGGTCTATCTCCCTACATTGGGTGATTTAATAGGACAGAAAGCAGGGTATGTATTTTAGTTCACTATATATGGCCTGCTAGGCAAAATTAGAGGTCTAGGTGGTAGTGATCGGACTTCTGACAGAATAATAGATCCTTACCAAAGAATGTATCAAAATAGAATAAAATACAAATCTGTGTCCTAATTGTGCTCCACTATAAACTTGCTGATGCAGGGGAGATTTTATTTGTTATAATTCATTCTTCTTTATTGATTTGCGATGAATTTTTATTCTTTAAGGATATATATATTCATATATACATACACATATATACATATATATGTGAGTGTGTGTGTATTTGAAAAAGAATCAAGTAGTTATACAAAATCATTATACTCTAAGGAAAAAAATACTAGGAAAAGAATATTGAATGCATATTTACCAAGCAAGCAAGCAAGCAAATGGATGAAGTAACATTTAATAGATTACAGCCACGTGCTGTCCAGTTCTGTGTTTCCATAGTCTTATTAATTGGAAACATTAGTCTAACATTAATTGGAACTCTCTGCCCTTACATCTGAGACAAGTAGAGTACATACAAATCTGTGTCCTAATTGTACTCCACTATAAACTTGCTGATGCAGGGGAGATTTCATTTATTATAATTCATCCTTCTTTATTGATTTGCGATGAATTTTTATTCTTTAAGGATATATATATCCTTAAAGAAGTCCAGACTAGGAGGCCAGAAGTATTATATTTAAATTAAGTTTCAAAGAGAGACCTTCACAGGAAGCCACAGTTTGTCAAAACGCAGGGAACAGCCTGATCATTGCCAGTTCCGACAATGGATATGTCTGCACCACAACTCCTACATTCAAGGTTCAGAGAACATCATCGGTGAGGAGGCAGATAGGTTGTATGAGAGAGAGGACCAGAAAGTAGGGTGAGAGTTTGTGTATCCTAGAAATGAAAGGGGAGCCACATCATCATACCTCAGTAATATAATTGCCTAGTGGTGTCCTGAATGAAGAGGAGACTAATGGAAATGCTATCGTGGAAGGTGAATTTTCACGGTCCCCATCCTTAGACCAAGATCTATAGGCAACTAAGGACAGCCGAAAGAAGGAGAACTAAACTTCCCTTGGGATGCAGCCCCTACTTGGTTATCACAACACCAAGTAATCAATCCAAAAATAATACACGTTCAACCAACAAGAGCAAGAACAACAAAGTATCAGAGAAGTGTTTGTGTGTGTGTGTGTGTGTGTGTGTGTGTGTGAGAGAGAGAGAGAGA
>NW_021604617.1:14860164-14903246 GCF_004785775.1 Grammomys surdaster
AAAAACTATGTCATACGATACTACCTCTAAGAAAAGACCATAAAATACAAAACAGAACATAACCCCCCTCCCAAATTATACACTGGGGATAATCACAAAAATGGGGAAATATCTTATCTGAGAATGGGCCATCTGCACTGGCTAGCTTGATTTCATCATACGGTTGAACGTCTATGACATAGGAATGCAGACCTCTGACCACTTGTGACCACCTAGCACCCAACAATAAAATTCTAGATTACTTAGTCCTTCTAGAGAGTTATCCTGGTTCCCTACAAGAAGTCTGCTTGCTGTCTTTGTCTGGGGTCACCATTTCAAAGGATGTTTGACCCCCTTCATGCTGATTGTTTCTGCTGAATAAATGCTCTTTGTTTTTGCATACTATCTGAGTCTGGCTGGGGTCTTCTTTCAGCGATTTTCAGACCCTTACAAGAGATCAATTTTGGGTTCCATACTCAAGATGGCATTCTTTTTTTAAGACAATATCTCTTCTTGATCTGAGTTTTGTTGATCTGGCTAAGCTGGCATACCAGCCAGCCTGCCTCAGTAATCGAATGATCTTGGCATCATCTGTGCTGAGGGTTTATGAAATCCAACACACTTGTGATATGTGGGCACAGGTGCTGCTTGAATCAAAGCCTTTCTGCTCCAGGCTCAACCATGTAACTGGCTAAGCTATTTCTCCAGCTCAGGAAAGAATTTCAAACAATCTGTTTTTAAGATGAAGTATTTTCTTGCTCCAGTCTTTCATATTGAACTCAAGTGTCTCCTGCGAAATATTTAAGGTCCTGTGAAATATGGGTTATATTTTCAAGAGCTAATCTCTTAGACTAAACCTATCCCTTTAAAAACACATCTAGAAGGAGCTATATACCTTGTTTTTATTTGTGACTAAGTGTCATTTAGCTAATTTTTATTTATAATTTGTATTCATTATTCGTTGTCTTTGTAGCTAAATTTGTTGTGTTCACAAAATACTCTGCCTTGAGCTAGATGCTGGACTCTCCTGATCAAATGTTGTTCCAATGGAGAGCCTATAGTCTTCTGGTATTTTCTTCATTTTTATGTATCTTTTAAAATTCTTATCAAGAGAGTCAAGATGTAATTTTCAAGACATAGATATTCATATTAGAGAGTCTAGAATAATGAGAGGATGCACTCTTTTCTTGGTTCTTACTACCGTTGAGTGCTTCATGAGAGCAAAACCCTCAGGTGAAACTATATCACCAGTATGAAACAGAGTAGCCCAGATACTAATCACTTGGTTGGGGTGAGGGTCAGGGTAGGACAATAAATGGCACTGTTAGGCACGGAGTCACTCATTTTGCTTTCTTTTCAGGCCTTCTAGAAGCTGGCGCTGGTCCTGGGAGTTAGAAAGGAAACGTGAGTTTTAGATAAAAGCCATCCTGTTAAGAATATTTGGGCTCTGGCCTGGATCACGGAGAGTCCTCTGAGTGCCAAAAGAGGATCACACGTAAATCCTAATTGGATGACCTGACCGATCAAGGAAACAGCCAGAGTTCTAAGAGCTCGGAGAAATAAGAGAGAGAAAAGACCAAGGAGGCATTGAAATATGAAGATAAAATCAATATAGAATTGCCTAGGAAATCAATAAGAGGGATAAAGGACGCGCAGGGGATGTGGAAATGCGCTCTGTCTCCTGTACAACGAGAAACCTGGCAGCATGTTTTGAACAAGCTGCAATCCTGTAATTAAAGCTCCAGGGAGAACGGCAAGAGGGAAATCTTAATAATCAAGCAAAAAGACGCCATGCAGCAAGTGACTCCTTGTCAGGAAAACAGTTGCACAGTCAAATCTGAAGCTTGGTGTCAGTTTCTCTGCTAAGTCAAAGGCAGCCGGTGATTGTGTCTGCAGAGCTGTGGTAGGGTTCAGGACTTGTTTTTAAGACCACAGTCCCAGCAGCGTCTATCTTTCAACAGGCCGAAGTACTTTTCTCACACAGTTTCCATAGGTCTGACACTCATAGCCTTGTCTTGACTACATGTCAAGGAAAAGGACCACATCCTCCAAAATGCCTGGTTATCTGCAGAGGGACAGGATTCCCCAAGTGTTGAGTTCTCATGCCAGATTCATTATGGAAAAGTAAGGATGGGTACTTATACAAACTCTCTCATGCCTGTTATTTAATAAATACTCAGATAAAAATCATTTAGGAATGCTCACAAAGAGCAAAGCCTAGCCACATCCCTCTATAATAGGAAAGGAAGTAAATACAACTAAAACCAAGGAAATTAAGAACTGTGTTTGATCATTGGAGCAGAATATTAGGATGGTGTCTTCATCTGTGCAAAGCAAAAGCACTTTTCCAGGCCAGGGAAATAATAAATTTCTTCGGTGTATCAATCTCTGTTTGTGTATGTGTATACACATTCAAGTACAAGCACAGGCATGTCGTGCAATGGTTCACACAGAGTCAGATAACCACCTTGGGTGTTGGTTCTTGCTTTTCATCTCATTGAAGACAGTCTTTTGTTGCTTATCGTTCTGAATGCCAAGTTAGCTGGCTTTGTAACTCCTGTCTTTCCCTCGGTTTTGCCTTAGATGTACTGAGATTAGAAGTATCTCCTACTATGAGCAGTTTTGTGAGGGGTACTAAGGATTTGAACTATGGTTCTTACACCTGTATGATGAGCACTTTATTCACAGTGCCATCTCCCTAACCCAATCACACATTTCTTTTCCTTGTGAGAACTCCAGATTCTCAAATGACCAGTTATTCCATTCATAGAGGTGATAAGTAAATCACTCCTCTGGGGAATTTGTTCAGGGCATGCTAAAAATTATACTTGCGAAGTATTGATTATAGAACACCGAAAACATAAAAATCAGTCAACAGTTTTGATATTTCATAACAATAGGACTCATTTATCATGCCAGCTAATAAGAATATGGAGACAGGAGAAATTGCAGAATCCAAAGGTTTGAGATCAGCCTGGGTAAATATGGTGATTTAAATAAAAATGTTCCCAAGTCTGGAACATTAGAATACTTTGTCCCCGGTTGGTGATAACTATGAAGGAAGTGCATTACCTGGGGTTTCAGTAATGGGTTTGAGAATAAAGGAGTTTTGCCTACTTCTAGTTTTCTCTCTCTGCCGTGTTTGTAGTTGAAGGTGTGAGTTCTCAGCTTCCTCTTCCTGTCACCATGCCTCCTGCTTACCGTCAAGCTGTCCCAGTCATTATGGAAGCTAACCTTGTGGAACTGTAAGCTATCATTTTTCTATAAGTTTTCTTGGTCATGATACTTTATTACAGCAGTGGAAATGCAGTTAATGTAACAACACAGGAAAACTCTGTATATCCACAAGAAAACACATCTCTAAAGGTCAAACTAGTGTAGTATATTGAAATCAGAGTTGTGGATCTTCAATAACCCTAGAATTATACCTTACTTACGACCCAGCTATACCACTCCTGGGCATATCAAAGATTCTGTTCTCTACGGCAGATGTAAATGCCCAACCATATCCATGGCTTCTTCATTTCCAGTAGCCAAGACATGAAAACAGTCTAGACGTTAATCTGCTGAGGAATGAACACTGAAAACATGCCACCTATTTATGCACAGTGGAGTTTTTTTCAGCTATAAAGAAAACTACAATTTTCAGGTAAATGGATAAAACTGGAAAATACTATACAGCATGAAGTAACCAAGACACAGAAAAAACAATCAGATGTTCCTTCCAGATCTTCTTTCCTAGGGCCAAACCCATATATCTGTATGTTTAATATGGAATAACTATAGAATTCAGGAAACTAGAAAGGAACCCTTGATGGCAAGGAAAAATAAAAAATATCAATAGAGGAACAGTAGCAAACAATAGCGGGGAGGGAAGTTTAAGTAAAGAGAGGGGTAGGAAGGTAAAATGGGGTAGGAAGTGGAGGGTTAGGGATAAAAAACATTAAGGAGGTTTGAAAAGACCACATGAAAAGAGTGTTTTAGAAGCCTTTTCATATATATATATATATATATATATATGTGTGTGTGTGTGTGTGTGTGTGTGTGTGTGTGTGTGTGTATAATAGACATATATATGTTTATTCTATAAATACATTTACAAATATAAAACATGTACATGATATATATACCTGTATACACACAAACACATGGATATCTGATATATACATATACATGCATATACATATACATGTGCGAAATATATATGTATGTGTGTGTGCGTGCGTGCATGTGTGTATATATATATGTTTATCTCATATATACATATATAAATAAATAACCACATGTACATGATATATACATACCTGTACACACAAACACATGAATATCTGATATATACATACACACATATATGTATGGGATATATATATATATATATATATATATATATATATATATATGTATGTATATATGAAGGAACAGAAAATTGGAAAGTAAAGGAAGTTGAAGGTGGACCTGGCAAATGATGAAAGGAAGAGTGAATATGAATATAACTAAAATATATTATGCACATGTGTGAAATTCTCAAAACATTATTAAAAATATTAATTTTAAAATGTATGTACCAGAAATAATAGGTTGGAATGTTATTGAACGGATGTATTTCCAAAGCAATTCATAGATATTTCATTGCTATGCCAGATGCTTTTGAATGTTTTCATATCACACCTTTTAAAAAGATGTATGTTAAGTTTGATAGTAAGTGGAAGCTACTTAAATTTATTTTTAATTTTGGAAGATTACAGAAAACGGCAAGAGAACTACAATTTGTTTCTGACTCAACAGATTTCCTCACCAAAACAACAAAGAGGATCAGCTCACAAAGTTTTACAGACGCCAAACGACATCATTTAATAACACCAAATATATGTGACAAAGTATTTTTAGGAAATACAGGAAAAGCATCACCAGCCAAAAGCCCTGCACTTAACTACGGGAAGAATGGGGCAGACAGCAAGAGGGAAGCTACTGTCATCTGTGCATGCTAAGGAGACTTGCAAAACAAATAGCAGGCATCTGCTGAATTGTGCAAAGTGCTGCCATGGAACTGGGAGTACTTTCTGTTATTTCCTTTTTCATTATGCATGGATACAAGAACACATAGCATGTCATTGTGGGGTATGGGTAAATTTGGCCTCAGTGGGAGTTAGAGAGGGAGCAGTCACCATGTGGTCCTGCATGGAAGAACGCGCATTTGGGGTCATCAGTACTGACTCGCTGAAAATGCAAAGATGAACTAAGAGGATGGACTAACTAGACAAGTATGGCACAGAGAATAGACTGTCACAAGGGGCAATGAGTCACGGGTGGTTAACATTACATTAGAACAAACAACAGTTGAGAACACTGTAAAGTTTTAAAAAGTCCTGAAACTGTCATCTAATATTGTATAAAAAATAATCAATAATAAAAAGAAAGAAAGCAGCACTGAGATCAAATGCCTCCCTTGGCTGTCACACAGTATAAGATAAAGAACAGGGGATAACACTAATATAAGGAAGATCTCTTCAGAAACTCATGTCAACTAACATATGAAAAACCTTCAGCAGCCAGGTGACCAACAATGGGAAAAGACAACTCAGGGAAGACAAAATATTCCATGGTTATTACATCGGCCAAATCACAGGAATCATCTCACATAACTGAGCCAAACATGTAGGAAGAAAATGAGGAACATTTAGGTGAAGCTAAACAGTTCTCCACTTATTCATTGTTATCAAACTTGAGAGGAGGAGGGCTAAATCTTTTTTTTTTTTTGCTCCATTTTTAAAAGATGTACTAATAATGCATTAAATGGAGTTCCTAACCAGATCTTTCAGCCTGCATGCAGGAAGAGAAGGGCCAACTGTAAGGGAATAGTTTGCAAGGCTTGCATAATCTTAAAAACTGAACTTTTTTGTTGAGACAAAGTCTCATTAATTCTCTCTACCTCAACAAGCAGAGATGTATTTGTCTCAGCCTCCTCAGTTCTGGCATTAAAGGCATGTGCCACCATATCTGGCTTAAATCAAACTTTGAAACATAAAGGATACAGCTATTCATAACACATACAAACTAAGTGATTTACTCCACTTTCCAAAGGCTACGCAAAGGAACAATGGTTCTCAAAAAACATAACTAGAGAAACATTAACATAATGACTGAGGATGGGCATGAAATAAATAAAGTTAATTGAAAACTGTCATAGGAAGATGAACTGGTCTGGAGAGATAGCTTGGTAGGTAAGAACACTGGTATCTCTTCCATAGACCTGGGTTGAGTTTCATCTCCTACATGGAGGTTCATATGAGTAACTACAGTTACTGGGGATTCAACAGCATGTGCTGGGTTCCACATTAAGTAAACAAATAAATATTAAAAAATAAAAATGAGCGGTTATAATATAATGACAACAGTAAAGAAAGGTTCAACTGTGAAACAATAAGACAGGTAATGGGAGAAAAACCTCACATGGCAATCTTTGGAAGCTATACTGTGTTGATTGTGTCAATGTAGGTGTTTCATCAGGAATAAAAAATAAAGGAGTGTAAAAAATTCAAGATAATAGATCATCTTTTATGTCTTTAAAGGCATGTTTCCTTATATGAAATAGTAAGATGTGAACTATCAATTAAATAGGTCAATATAGATATGTGACATATATACTTTAACATATCTCAATTATGTCTATTGCAAATATCAAAAAATAATTATCAGCATAATTATGAATGGTGCATGTGACATTATCTAATGGGAGTCAGAGGCCTCAGACTGTCTTCTCCACTGAATGAAGCTATTTTCTATAGATAAAGGACAGAGTTTAAGCTTGACATGGGCAATGTACAAAATGGTTGATATCCCATAGAGAGCACACTTCTCAACGACCACATCACGCACAAGGAACAACCTGATGGCCAAATATGGGGCAATTTGAGGTACAGCAAGAACAGTTTCTATACATGGAAACATATAAGATTTTAAGACTATGAATTTATAGTGAACTTTTGTAAGATTCACTTTCAGAAGGTAATGAAATAAGGCAAATGTTTCTTTTTGTATATAAAGAATAAAGTATGATTTCTGTATTTTTAATAATCAGATAACAAATGAGAAATAATTTAATAAAAAGACTTCAGGTTAATAAGTGAGAAATAAGAAGAATATTTTCTTATTTTGGCATCATCATTTTGAAAAATTTTAAAGAAACCAAATAAATACAAATGATCATTATGTTTAAAAATAGTGCATCCTTCCTTAGTATTGGTCAAAAAATGTTAGTGGAAATCACAATGAACTACTTCATCTAAGCTAATGTGGTTGGTATTATAGAAATAAATAAATGAAAACAGATAACTGATATTGTAGTATATCCCTGTGTTCCTGGAATCAAAGTGACTGTGGCCTCGGAGAATGGGTTTGGCAATGTTACTTCTGTTTCTACTTTGTAGAATAGTTTGGAGAGTATGGGTATTAGCCATACTTTGAAAGGTGGTAGAATTCTACACTAAAACTATCTGGCTCAAGGCTTTTGTTAGTTGAGGGATTTTTGATGACTACTTGTATTTCCTTGGTGGTTATAGGACTGTTTAGATAGCTTATCTGATCTTGATTTAACTTTGGTAATTGAAATCTATTAAAGAAATCATCCATTTCATTTAGACTTTCAAATTTTGTGGAGTATACACTTTTGAGGTAAGACCCAATGACTCTTTGATTTTCCTCTGTTGTTATGTCCCCACCTTAATTTTTGATTTTGTTAGTTTGGATATTAACCATAAAGTAGAGGATAACTATGCTACAATCCATAAACCCAAATAAACTAATTATTAAGGAAAGCCCAAGTGAGAATGCTTGAATCTCACACACACAAGGAAATAAAGTAGACTTTGGAAGTTGACAGAGACAGAGAAAGAACTTGGTGGAAGAAAGGTTTGGGATGAGAACAGAGGTGGGGATCTGGTATGGGGAGAGCAGGGTTTGGGGTGAGAAGTTTGGGAAAAAGAAGAAAAATCAGTGTGTTGGGGAACATCTCTGGGATAAACTGGAGACCTTGGATGAGGGAAGATTTTTGGAGGATATGGGGGTGACCCTATGTGAGATTCCTAACAGCAGGGGATATGGAACATGAAATAGCTACCTCCTGTAGCCAGACAAAACTTCCAGCGGAGGAGGACACCAACATACCCACAAAACCTTCAACCCAAAATTCACCCTGTCTACAAGACATGGAGGGATAAAGATGAAGCAGAAATTAAGGGAATGGCCAATCAATGGCCATCTTGAGGTCTACTACATGAGAGAGAGAGAGAGCCAACCCCTGACACTATTAATACTTGGCTATGCTTGCAAACAGGAGCCTAACACAACTGTCTCCTGAGAGGCTGCATTCAATAGATAATAGAAGAGAACCACAGCCAAACATTAGGCAGAGGCCTGGGAATCTTCTGGAAGGATTGAGGAAGTTGGCAGGGTCAAAGAGACCATAAGTAGATCTACAGACTAACTAACCTGAGTACATGGGGTGCTCACAGAGAGTGAATTACCAACCAAAGATCATGCATGGACTGGTCCTTGGCCCCTACACATATGTAGCAGATGTGCAGCTGGGTCTTAATGTTGGTCTCCCTACAAGTGAAATGAGGGCAGTCTCTGACTCAGACTCTGTTCCCTGCCTTTGGAAGACTTTCCCCTAACTGGGATGCCTTATCCAGACTCAGTAGGAAAGGATGTGCCTGATGAGACTTGATGTGCCAGGTAGGACTGGTACTCTGAAGGGTGGAGCTACCCTTCTCTGAGCAAAAGAGGAATAGGGAATGAGAGAATGGGTGTGGAAGGGTGGGACTGGGATGAGAAGGGTCTTTAATCAGAATGGAAAGTGAATAAATTAATGAATTAATGAAAAAGTCACATTTAATTCCTATCAGAAAGACAATGACTACATTAAGATCTAAAAACATTTTTTTCTTTAAAAAAAAATTAATGATTGCAAGCTGGTACAGCCACTCTGGAAATCAGTCTGGCAGTTCCTCAGAAAATTGGACACAGCACATAGCTTTACCTGAAGACCCAGCTATACCACTCCTGGCCATATACCCAGAAGATGCTCCAACATATAACAAGGACACATACTCCACTATGTTCATAGAAGCCTTATTTATAATAGCCAGAAGCTGAAAAGAACCCAGATGTCCTTCAACAAAGGAATGAATACAGAAAATGTGTTGCATTTACACAATGGAATATTACTCAGCTATTAAAAACAATGAATTTGAGAAATTCTTAGGTAAATGAATTGAACTAGAAAATATCATCCCGAGTGAGGTAACCCATTCACAAAAGAACACACATGGTATGCACTCATTGATAATTGGATATTAGTCCAAAAGCTCGCAATATCCAAGATACAACTCACAGACCACATGATGCTCATGAACAAAAAAGACCAAAGTGTGATGGCTACAGGGGATAGTTTATAAGCACACTATACAGAATATCTATATACTTAAATGCTAATAACTGATCAAGCAATACTTCATGTTATTTTTTTAACAATTTACTTTAATGAGAACAAGTTTCTTTAAATCAGCTGAGGAAAACTCATAAGAATTTACACAATAATGAAGCAGCAATAACGGAGCTGCACAGTCTGAACCGAGTCCTCTGCATATACATTATAATTTTCAGTTTAGTGTCTTTATGGGATACCTAAGGGTGTGAATGAGTGGTTCTCTGACTTGTGCCTTTTCTCGGCCTCTTTTCTCTCTCTTGGTTTGCTTTTTCCAACTTCAATGTGATAAGTTTTGTTTTATCTTTTATTTTATTATGTTTTGTTTATGATCTCTTAGAAATCTGTTCATTTCTAATGAGAAGCAGTAAGGGAGTAGATACAGATATATACCAGGATATATTATATTCAAAAGTCATGTATTCTCAATAAAAGAGGGGAAGATTTATTTTTATTAGTTTTAAATGTATGCGTGTGTGAGGCATGTATATGAAAGTGCAGGTGATACAGAGTAAAAATAAATCAGTTTTCCAGAATCTAGAGCTACAGGCAGCTGTGATTCAACCAAATTGGGTACTGGGAACTGATCATAGATAGTCTGCAATAGTATTCCATGGCCTTTCTGCTGAGCTTCTTCTCTAGTCCTCACCAGGCTTATTTTAAAATAGACATGAAGAAACCGTAGTCTCTGTGAATGGTTTTAACATAAGCACACTTATATAATGTCGGAGACACAAAAGTGACTCCATAAATAACAGGAAATGGTTCAGTTTATCTAAGAAATGGATAGATAGTAATATTTCCTGCATTCCTAGAGGAAGTTGTAAAACACACTTTTTCTCTCTCCCTCTCCCTTTCTCTTCTCTATTTCTTTCTCCTTCCTTCCTTCCTTCCTTCCTTCCTTCCTTCCTTCCTTCCTTCCTTCCTTCCTTCTCTCTTTCCTTCCTTCCTTTGTTGTTCATCTGTTTTGTTGTTGGAGTCCCATGATGCTCAGGTTATCCAAAAACTGTCTGTGTAGGTAAGAATTAGTTTAAACTCTAGGTAGTGCTGCCTCTACCTTTCAATGTCTAGTATGTACCACAAATACGTAGTCGAAATTCACTGCAAACTGTATTTATCTTAAAATAGATAAGATACAATGTATAGGTATAAGATTTTACACAGATTTATAGTATACAATAATAGCCTTGTTGATACTAATTAGTTTCACTCTGAAATGGTTAGCTGGGTGTGGTGGTACACAACTTGTTTCTCAGCACTTTGGAGGTAGAGACAAGAACATCAAAGTCTAAGTCACCTTCTACTGCAGAGCAATTATATGAGAACCTGATAGAAATACAGTAATCCAAACAAAATCCAAAACCAAATCAGATAGTATATGAAATATTATTTAAAATGGTATGTGTTAGAGATTAATTATACCTGCATTAGATATGTTGTGATAAAAAAGTACGGTAAATGAAATAAAGATCATTATTATTGTAGGGCTCATTTTCTCATATAAAAAATGAAGAAAGGTGTCTGTCAACACTTGCATAAATCTCAAATCACTGAAGTAACAACTACAGTGCACCCTGTACATTTTTTAAAAATTCTAGTTAAATTGCATATTGTTACTATTTGAATCTTCAATGTTTCTCACAGGCTTGGTCTTTGAATGTTCTGTCCCCATCTTGAGGGAATGTTTTGAGTGATCTGGAGCCTGCGTGAAGAAAGCTTTGGGTGGCCGAAGTAGTCAATAAGACCAAACCTCAGCTGGTTCAAGGTCACAAGCCCTGCCTCCTTGATTTCTCATGCAAATATCTGCCAGAACACATTCCCACTACACCGAGGGAATGACTTCCTCTGACATACCACTCCATAGTGGACTGAGGCAGCCTTCAAACCAGAAGCCAAAGTTAACTTTTTTTTTTTTTTTTTGGTTTAGTAGTAGTAGTATTTATTGTTTTTTTTTCTTTTTTTTTTATTGGATGATTTATTTACATTTCCTATGTTGTCCCCTTACCCCATCCCCCACCACCCCCTCAGAACCCCCAATCCCCTCGCCCCTCCTCCTTCTTCTCTGTGGATGTAACCTCTATCTACACCCCCCCACTCCCACCTCCCCACCCTCAAAATTCCCACCCCCTGGGGCATCCAGCCTTCATGAGGTCAAGATTCTCTTCTTCCACCTATGTCCAGCAGGGCCTTCCACTTTTACATATTCAGCTGAAGCCCTGGATCCCCCCCTAAGTGCTCCCAGGCTGGTGGTTTACACCCTGGGAGCTGTGGTTAGTTGGTATTGTTGCTCTCCTCATGGTGCCACAAATCCTTTCAGCTCCTTCAGTCTTCACTCTAACTCCTCTATTGAGAACCCCATAATCAGTTCAATGGCTAGTTGTGAGCATCTGCCTCTGAATATGTCTGACTCTTGAAGGCCTCTGAGGAGATATCCATATCAGGCTCTTATCAGCATGCACTTCCTGTCTTCCACATCAGCATCTACCTTTGGTGATTGCACATGGGATAGATACTCAGGTGGAGTGGTCTTGAGACGGCCCCTCCTTCAGTTTCTGTCCCTCACTTTGTCTCCATATTTGCTCCCTTGAGTATTTTGTTGCTCCTTCTAAGAAGGACCGAATCACCCTCACTTGGTCTTCCTTCTTTATGGGCTTCATGTGGCCTGTGAGTTGCATCTTGGGCATTTCAAGGTTCTAGGCTAATATCCAATAATCAGTGAGTGAATACCATGTGTGTTCTTTTGTGATTGGCTTACCTCACTCAGCATGATAATTTCTAGTTCCATCCATTTACCTAGGAACCTCTCAAATTCATTGTTTTTAATAGCTGAGTAATACTCCATTGTGTAAATATACCACATTTTTTGAATCCATTCCTCAGTTGAAGGACATCTGGGTTCTTTCCAGCTCCTGGCTATTATAAATAAGGCTGCTATGAACATAGTTGAGCATATGTCCTTGTTATATGTTCGAGCATCTTCTGGGTATATGCCTAGGAGTGGTATAGCTGGATCCTCGGGTAATGCTATATCCAATTTTCTGAGGAACCGCCAGACTGATTTCCAAAGTGGTTGCACCATCTTGCAGTCCCACCAACAATGGAGGAGTGTTCCTCTTTCTCCACACCCTCGCCAGCATCTACTATCACCTGAGTTTTTAATCTTAGCCATTCTGCCGGTAGTGGTGGCGCACACCGGTAGGATTTGCTGAAGGAGGCAGAGGCAGGAGGATCACGAGTTCGAGGCCAGCCTGGGCTACAAAGTTAACTTTTTAAATAATATTTTTTTTTTTACATTTTAACATAATTGTATCATATCCACCCCTTTCATTACATCTTAAACCCCTCCCATTCAATATTCCTTACTCTCTCTTAAATCTATAAATAGTTCTTCTCCTTCTTCTCCTTCTTCTTCTCTTCTTTTTCCTCTTCCTCCTCCTCTTCCTCCTCCTCCTCTTCCTTCCCTTCTTCCTCCTCCACTTCCTCCTTCTCTTCTTCCTCCTTCTTTTTGATGAAGAATATATGTATTCTTAAATTAATCCCTTAAGTTGTTTCCATCAAGTGTTTGGTAAGTTGTGAGAATGGTAACCAATCACATGTGATTTATTACAATGGAGATCTATAGGTGGAGAAGAATTAAAAGCATCACTTACCAAGCTCCTTTACTAAAGGTATAACAGCATGGTCATTATCAAAGAAATATTTGATTAATGGTTTTCTTTTCTGTATCTGATATTCTTCATTTCCTTGTTTTCCTAACACTTAGGTTCTTCCTTTTTACACTTTTTACTCAAAGTGACAGGTGGATAAGAAAGTTTAATGGCTTCATTTCCACACATTCCTGCAAAGAGTCCTACTAAAGTTTCTAGACATGGACATAAATATTCTTCTTTTAAGTTTGAAAAAGTGAAGTTATTTTTACTTTTGTTCTAGTTACAATGTGCAATAGTCTCATTCTTTGGGAATTCAAGCATAGAAAATCTAAATTGGGAATACAGTAATTAAATTAGTAGAGAAATTCACTGGTTTAGAGTCTCTTTACGGTCACTCGAAGAAGAATGGCCTGGTGTTCCAATCAGTCTGTGAGAATGTTCCATAGCATGTAGCCAGTGAAGGAACATGGTGTTGCCATTCTCACTGGGGCCTGTCAAAACAGAAGCAGTATTCTCAATAGTTTGTACCATGCAAATCAATATAAATACAATCACTTCTCTTTAATAATAATCATATTAAATTCATTACAATTGTTGCATTTATATGAAATATTAATCAGTTTTTATATGCACACACATATACATCCGTATCTACTTATCTTGTTAGAGCATTTTCTCATTTTACACAAGTGCTTTTTATGCCTTTTTATAATATCCCATACTTTATTTTCTTCTCTGAAAAAGATAATAAAGTTGTTAAATGTTCAGATTCCACAAGCCTCCTCTTCCCATTAAAGATTACTGGGTGAATGACAGGCAATCCACCTTCTTGTCTGTACTTCATGCTACATTTGCTATGAGCGAGAGATTAAAGGCACACTGATTTTCAATTGGAATGAACTGTGTTAATGTGTTTCTTATCTTTCCCTGGCATTAGACACAGGCAACACATGTATGCACATGCTCAGGCACATGTTGAACTGATTTTTCGTCTTTGTGGAGAGAGATCAGTTTCTCAATTACCAAAGATGGAATCTTCGATTTGGAATAGGCACTATTCTGAAGGAAAAGACTTTCTGTTCTGTTCTCTAAGAGAGGCCAAAGTCATATTCCATCAACTCAGTGGACTGATGTGTGGACTACCTTGCAATGCATTCTGTAGCCACATTCTTTAGTTATCCCAAAAGAGATACAATATAACGATCATTAGACTCCTCAATAGATGTGAAGACAATCTGTCAATGTGGCTGGGGAAATTCAACCCTGATTTGTCCATTCTTGACTATAAGCTGTCCTAACTCCAGCATTCTTGTGTAACCCCAGGGTTCTTAACAAATTAGTCAAGTACCTAAACTGCCTGCCCTCAGCTTTCAAATACAACAAACATAATAGCTGATGAGAAGCCCCAGTTGTCCCTCAAGAATGTGACTCCATCTAACTAAGGAGAAACAATTTTATAATCTCTGTTGATTTCTATGTCACATATCAGAGTTTTCATCATGATTCTCCTGTGTTTAGACATAGCGTAAATTAAAATCTGTCCCTCTCTGTTATTTCCTTAGTCGAAACATGTAAAGCCTAGTTTATAATAATCCCAAGCAGTATGTTTTAATGAGAGAAAAATAAGCACCAAGGAGGAGCAAGGGAAGAGTTTCAAGAAAATGTGAAGCAAAACCTTGAGCTGGTGTGGGAGAGATGGCTTAGTGGTTCAGAGCAGTTCCTGTTCTTACAGAGGATCAGGATTTGATTCCCAAAACACGAATGGAAGCTCACAGCTTCCTGTGAGTCCAGTTCCAGGGCACCTGATGGCCTGCCTGGCCTCTCTGGACACCAGGAATATGTATGATACATATAGTGGCAACAATCATACACATAAAATAAAAATAAATCTTAAAAATAAAAACCCTAAGGTGATTGGGTAGCATATGCCTATTACTCAAAGGGGAGGAAGGTTGATATGGAAAGACTGACTATATGGCCATCCTGGGAAGAAAGAGAGAGAGAGAGAGAGAGAGAGAGAGAGAGAGAGAGAGAGAGAGAGAGAGAGGAGTTGGGAGAGGGACAGAGATAGAGATAGAAACAGTGAGACAGAGAGACAGGCACACACACACACACACACACACACACACACACACGAGACAGTGATAGGACAGACTCAGAGACAGACATAGGACAGAAGCAGGACAGACACAGAGGCAGACAGACAGACCCAAACAGACACACAGAGATTGAAAGGCGGGGACACAGAGAGCAGAGACAGACAGAAACAGACTCAGAGCGACACAGAGACAGAGAAACAGAAACACAAAAACAGGGACACATAGACTGAGAAAGAAAGAGACACAGAGACAGACACAGACATAGGAGACAGACAGACACACAGAGAGACACAGAGAGACCCATACACAGAGAGACATATAGAGAAAGACGGAGAGGAGAGATCAAGACAGAATGATTATATGTATTATAAACATGTATGCCTTACTGGATTTGAAAGTTTTAAGTACCTGACCTCAGTCAACAGCAGAGAACATGATTTAGTTTAAATTTTTAGACGTAAGAAAGCATACAAATGTTTAGTTACTGTCTAGTGGTATAACTTCTTGAATGGTACATTTTAAAGGCATGTATAAAGACAGCAGATTCCCTCCATGAATATCTGTCAAAATGTGGAACTATGTCTGCTTCTCTGAAAACCAGCACCAGAGAATCCTGGGAAACAGGGTATATGGATTTGGGGTATCCTGCCTAGGGCACTCGGCACTCTGCGATGCCTTTGTGAGCCATGCAGGACTTTTGGGCCGCAGCTGCAGCCCTGCTGTTGCCGCTGTCACATTTGTTCCCGACTCTGTTTCTTCTGCAGTATGGTGGGCTCAGCAATTGCTCTCTCTGCACACTTCCTTTTGTTAGAAATATGCCCTCTTGACACATCTGGATGAAGAAGTTGCTTCACGAAAAGAAGACTGGTGACAGACCCTGAAGTTTCAGTCTCTGTAGTAGGGCCTGGAAACCTTATCTACATGTCATCTGGCTAATCAGAGGTCCGTGGTGAGATCTGTCAGAGATTTCTGTTTTAAAAAAGCAATTCAGACACAGTTGACAGGAGAATTGGAGAGCTTTCCGCAGGTCCTGTACCAGCACTGTCTATTATTATGCGAGTGTCAGCCTGAGGCTGTGGTGACAGAGGAACCTCTGGGTAGCCTCCTAAGGACACTAGCACAGGTGGGCAGAAATCTACCCCTCCCTCCACAGCAACAGAACCAAACAAAGGACATCCCAGGCAACAGCGAGAAGCAGAGACAAGGTAAAAAAAAAAAAAAAAAAAAAAAAAACGGAGCTGCTGAACATCAGTCTCAATTAGTTTGGGAGATAATATAACGAATCTACTGAGTTTCACAATGAATGAAGCAGGCAATGTCAAATGGGACAACCCTGTCCTCCAAAGGGGTTGGAGGTTCATACAAAACCAATAAAATCCAAACAGAAACCATCCCAGACTCCTATAATCCTTAACTGCCCCCCCCCTAAAAAAAAAGCAACTCGATTTTTTGGAAGATGAAGGAAATATTTTCTTCTTTCTTAATTACTTAATGCACATATAGCTGTTGGAGTCTAACTTTGGCAGAGGCAAGGATACAGATATTCATTAAATCCACCAATTCATTTCATGGTTCTGAGAAAATCGTCTTTGGAAATTCCCTCCAAGAGGTAATAAAATACAGTGTTTTAGAACAAGGACCAGTGGGTGGGTAGGTGAGTGGGGGAGCACCCTCATAGAGGCAGATGGGATGGAGGGTTGTGGAGGAGTAACTGGGGAGGGAGAATATCATTTGAGATGTAAGCAAATGGAATAATTAATTAAAAATAAATAATAATAATAATAGAACAAAGGCCACAGCTGAATTTGCCCTTTGAAGATCACCTTTGTCACTGTCAAATTTTTGTTACCTTGAACAAACTATTTAGTTTCTCTCTGTGTCTTTTTATTTTTCTCTTATCCACAGAAATAGGCAGATATTAACTTGCAAACACTGTAGGATTACAAAGGCAAAGAGAAATATCAGTATAGAGTGGCCCACATAAAAGAAACCTCCTGTAAAGAATGATGCTTTTCTTGTTAGTGTGTATTTTGAAATTCTGTTTAAGTCAACATTAAGTCCTTTGGTAGGTAACGGCTGAGAGTCTCAGCCACCACACACAGAAAGCAAATGGAAAATTCAGTCAACATACATGTGCTTCTCAAATGACAGCTTGGTTTTCAGGTGCTTTGCTGTTTCCAACCTGAATTCACAAAGTGTCAAATTTTTATGTCTCTTTCTCTAAAAGGACAGTTAACTCCAGGGATCTGAAGCACAGACTCTCTTTAGTTTATACAGAAGCAAAAAATATCAAGTCAAACAGATACTTAGGAGTATATTTGAGGGGAAGTCCAGGGAGGCCTTTCTCTTGTTTGCTACCAGAAAGCAGAATGCTTCAAATCTCAACATCTTAAACAAATTCTGACTCCAAGCTTTGAGAAAGAAATACCCTCTGAGTAGCCTCTGATGACAGAAGTTAGGGGCTTGCTTTTAAACAGCAATATATGAAGTCAATAGCTTGTTTGGAAACCCATCCTGATGTCAACAATGTAGGAACTCTTGTGAAAGTTACAGATGAGCATTTCCTCTGTCTCACTGTCCCTTGAGAGTGTGTGTGCTTGTGTGTCTATCTGTGTGTGTGTGTGTGTGTAAGATGTGTGTGTGTGTGTGTGTGTTTGTGTCTGTTTGCTAAAGCTGCTTTCCTTTCACCCTCTGTTGTGCATGAAAAAGCCAGGGTGTCCAGTACTCTCAGGCTAAAGATGCCTTCAGTTTTCATTATCCTGTGCCTTTGGAAAGAGCCTTGGGCTTCAGAAGCAAAACTACAGAGCCTTGAATTGGAATTCCAGCCTTCAGAAATCTCTCTCGACTTGCCTGCTTCCTCTCCTCCTTTAATTGTTTCAACTCATTCAGTGCTTTTAATCTTCAGCAACCCTAGTAATGTTATGCAAATCATGGAGTTTATTTTTCTTGTAATGATAATCACACTTATTAGATGAAATTGTTATGTGGATAAGCAAGAGTCAAATATGTAGATACCCATCACAGTGTAATGCATACAGACACAGTTATACTTGTCATTCACCTCAAAGCATCTGAGTGGCTTATGATAGGGCCACCAGAATATTATTCCACAATTTTTTTTCCAGGATTGAGTGAATGTGCTCTAGAATATACATCCTATTGTAACTACAGAGGCAGAAATGAGAGTGAGCCGACTGAAAATACACTAAGCAGGCTGCAGGGCATCACCACAATACATTGCACACCCACAAGAAAGGACCAGAGAAACCCAGTTATTCCTACAATTACACCTGAACCCCATTCCTACTCTATCTCAATCCCAAAGGGCTACACTCATTGCAAGTGAGTGTTCTTTATCCCTTTACTGGACATAAAATATGTAAGTTCTGTGTGGGCATGATAGATACTGCAGGAAATAACAGGAGCTATGTTGGACAGTAATGGGTGAAATGGAAGCTGAGTGAGGAAAAGCTCCTCTGACTTCATTTCAACAGATTAACTCAATGACAGAATTTCTGAAAATAACCACTAGCTCTCTTTAGCAACCCTGGCTTTTCCAGGGATTTTTTTTCTTGTTACTATTGGTATTTCCTCCCATGTCAGAACTTGAAAATTAGCTTTGGACACTAGCTATGATGAAAACTATACCATGAGTCAACTAAGTTATTTGTGAGAGTCTGGTATTCCAGAGGACTGAGTAGAGCCGTAATCTCCCATGTCAGCTCCTGTCACCACTACTACCATGCTAACCTTTACTTTGTAGCACATGCAACTGTCCCTCCTGGTCCCAACACTACTTGATGCTTGAGTTCTGCAATCTAGCATCTTGTATGTGTCTGTAGAATTCTCTTACTACTAAATTTCTCCAGCTACCTATGCTATCTGCTGAGACCAAATTCAGACACACACACACACACACACACACACACATACACATATGGCATGAAGGAGGAAGGTAATGAACTCATCATTGGTATCTCTTCATAGGATGCCTTTACACCACTCAGATACACAATATGCATTTTTGAATTTTTAATTAATTGAGATTTTTTTTAATTATTCACTTCACATTCTGCTCATTTGCCACCTCCTCCTGGTCACCCTGTCCCACAATCCTTTCCCATTCCCTCTCCCCTTCTCCTCTCACGGTGCCCTCCCATATCACCTTATCCTGACACTTTAAGTCTCTGCCAGGCTAGGCACTTCCTCTCACATTGAGTAGACACTTCCTCTCACACTGAGGCCACACAGAGGAGCCCAGGTAGAAAAGCATATCCCACATATAAGCAACAGCTTTTGGGATAGCACCCGTTTCAGTTGTTGGGACTCACATAAAGACAAGTCAACACATCTGCTACATATGTCCAGGGAGGTGAAGGTCCTGCCCCTGTATGTTCCTTGGTTGGTGGTTCAGACTCTGAGGGCCCTAAGGGTATGCATTTTGAAAAGGATTCTCCAGTTGCTTTCTATAGTTGTCTACTCATTTCTCCCCCCCCCCAGTCTTTTATTTATTTATTTATTTATTTATTTATTCATTCTCAGGAAAAAATGCATCTAATCTAACCTAATATAATTCAATCTAATGCAGTTCTCTGATCTCTACAGCTTTAAAATCTTAAAATTTCTTTTTTTGGGGGGGCAGATGGGGTGCAGTAGAAATAATGGTATTTTATAACACTAGTTAGCCTATAGTTAAATTCCACTTGCCTCAGCATCTGAGTACTGGAACTGTAGAAATAAGTCTCAAGAAAATGATGTCCAATGAACCCTTTTTGCCTTCATTTTAATTTTCTTCCTTCCCTTTCAGGGACTTCCAACATTTCCCTTGCTGTCTCTCTCTAATTCATGATCTCTTTTTCTTTGATTACCTATATTCTTAAACCAACGAGTATTGTCTACTCAGTTCTTTTAAATGTTGCTTGTATTCTTGTGATTTGGTGGCTGACCACATAGTATTAGGCAAGCAATTTGGTGGGCTCGTCCCTAGGCAAAATTATTTCTCCTACTCTTAGCCTTTATTATTTGTTTGTAGCTCTTTGTCATTGGTTGAGGATCCATAAAATGTCTCCACTCATGTTAGGAAATCCTTGTTCAGATTTAAGGTCTAGCTCCTCCTACTTCCCATTCTGAGTTTCTTTATCAAGAAACATCTCCCTCTTAATAGACTTAAATATAATCCCCATGTTAATAATTGATAGATAACAAGCCTGAATTCCTCAGACATCCAGAACTTTGAAAATATGGCTGCTCGTATGCATGATAACTCCAATGGAATATGTGTTTAGAAGTAATTTAAAGTATTACAAACTCAATATTTCCTACTAAACTTCTGGTTTTATCCCTCAACCCCTCATTGATCTCATCTCTGGGATGATGTCACCAAGGCAGTCATGAGTCATCTCTGAGACACATCTTCATATACCAGGCCTTGAAATCCATGTGTCCTAAACATATCTCCCAACAACACTTTTTCTGACCCTATATGTTCATCACTATCATCCCCCAAGTATTAATCACATAATCTTCCTTTTAAAAGGGTCAAAATGAGTCTTAACCAGAGTGCCATGTTACTTGATTTTCTCTGTTTTTGAGGTTAATGTAAGAAAATAGAATTTTGAATTGTATTTTTAAACTCCCTGTATTATGCTTTTGAGAGTTATCTTATTCTTGTTATGTTTGGCTGGCATTTCTATGGATAGATAAAACATCTCCAGTTGATTGACATGTGCCCATGATCCACCCCTTCAGAAGTGTATACTCATTATCTGTTTGTTTCACATGAATTACATCACATATGCAAGGCAAAGATTTTCCTAGGTATTACCTAAAAAGAAAAACAATGTATAGACTCTTTTAAGATGCAGTTGCCCCATACAGGCATGTATTTTTCATGTATCTGAGGCCTACTTTGGACATTTTAGTTATTATGACAAACTAATAAAATTACCTCTATAAATATTTTAAAATTATATAAGTGTTCTCTCATTTATATATTTATCTGTATGAAAATATATGTCCAGTGCTAAATATGAAAATTGTTCTCTGATGAAGTATGTAATATGCAAATCTTCTTTCAAATCAGTTAACTTCAAACATATCCTGAATGATTGGAACATAATTTGGGCAATCCATTTATTGATGTATTGTGAGCATATTACATTCCATGACATGCTGTTAGAATATAAAGTAACAATAGTAGGAGACAGAGTGGCTGGAAGTCAGACAAGGAAAACATAACATGCATCCTGAATGAGATATGTAGAAGAGAAAAATACAACACATGAATTATAATGTATTATAGAAAAATAAATATAATTAGAGAGCTTAACTATATGGGCTATGATATTAGTACACCTTTATATGTCAGTATACAGACAAAGCATTCCCACAAAGACTTCACATCATTATGAAGCTACTTGGATAGAAGAGTGCTAAGTGGATAATGTAGATATTTTAAAATGTCAAACCTAATGGAGAGAGAGTGGTAAGCATTGACTCGTAACACTGGTAACTTCAAGAAGACCAATGTTACTAGGATGTTGGAGAGTGGAGTCTACCTTAGAAGTGGTCTAGGTAGAAGAAGATAGAAGAGGAGAATCAGATGCAAACAAATAACTTTCTAAATAGTAAGAGAAAATTGACCTTAATAAATAAGAGAAAAAAACTGACAATATTTCTGTTTGTATTTGTATGTGAAAAATTCCAAACTAGGAATTATGAATCAAAAGAGAAGATTAATGAAGTCTCTCTCTCTCTCTCTCTCTCTCTCTCTCTCTCTCTCTCTCTCTCTTTTTTTTTTCTCTTAGATAGGTAGATGATAGACAGATAGAGAGATAGAGATAGAGATAGATAGAGATAGAGGAGATTCTATACATGTACATATATGTAGGGAGAAAGGTACTAGCCACTGGTCTAACTAATTCCATATTTTCCAGCTTTGTCTCTGAGTCATCTTGAGTTGAAGCAATTAGAAGATTAATAGATAAATAACTATGTGACCTGCACCTTCAAACAACTGTCAGATCTTTTTAATAGACTACACCAAAATGAGGTAATTATAACATTAAGGTCACATCTTGGAGAAAAATGAGCTTTTCATGAGAATCAGATTGCTCCCCTTAAGTGATGACAGTGAAGACAACTTCTTCGAGACCATATAGCAAACTAGAGCTGAGACGCCAATCAAAACATTGACCAAGACTAGTGAATTATGTATGCCTCTTACCTCTTGAACCAATTTTTGTTTAAATCTGAGGCTAATTTCAATAACCTGATAATGGACTTAAGCATCACTGGGCCCATTGTGACCATGCTGAATGAAACTCCTGTCTCTACATTTTATTCTTACCCATTTGTCTGGTGGGGTGTTGAGACGGGGTCTGTCACAGGCTACTTCTATGCTAGAAGTCTCTGATAATATTTATAGGTAAGAAAATTGTAGATGCAAATATACGTTTTAGCACTTAGAATAACCAAGAGAAGCTGTATTTCTCTGAATGCTTAAAGAAACTTAAAAATAGCAAGGAAACCTATATCTTCATATCTCTACTAGGCTAATAGTAAAGCTGTCCTAAACTTTACCAAGGAGGAAATAATGGATGTTCTTTGCAGGTTGGGGATAAAAGTATTAAATTTAAATATGAGGAATACTAAGATAAGAAATAAATAAACTTAATATATAATTAATTTAAGAATGTCTATAACTTATTTTCTGTTCCTTATTAATTTCACACTGCTTATGATAGAATAATAAAAATCCGGAATGCAGTCAAGCAACTCTTTATGTGCCTCTTCAAATCAAGTTGTGGAATATTTGACCCTGTGTATTTTCTTGTTCAATCTTCAAAACTTATTTAGGAGTCTGTATTCCACCTTGTTTACAGATAACTGGTAGTATAACAATCTCACCGATTTTAAAAAGCCAGTTTTTTTCAAACACTTGGCTACATCCTGCCATTTAACCTCATGCTAAGGCAGGAGTCATTCCTAAAGAAAAGATAGTATGATGTTGAACCTATCTAAGTTATAGAAAGCCATCTATGGACAGAGACCCTTCAGAGCAGTGCTTAGGCCACATACAACTTAGATTTTAAATGAGATAGTTGCTAAAAATGAAAATTGTTTGGAGTGATCTTTCCAGTCACAGTCCTAATCCATGCCCCTGACTCTGTCTATATCTCAGATGCCCATGAATCCAATGACCTTTCAGACCTGTTTCACCTTCCTCCCACTTTTAAACCACATTCAAATCTGATCTTTATGTTGTTATTTCTCATTTTTGTTGATGTCTTGTGCTTTATTTTCTTTCTGCCTACATGGTTTCCATGACTGCCGCCCTTTTGTACTAATGGATTTTACTGCACCCATTCTGTGCTGACAGATTATATTTCTATGGCACCACTATGCATTGGGGTTGTGTTACTTTTCCTGGGGTGACATAAAGATACATCTACTTATGCCATGCAGAGCAGCCACAAACCCAGTCTACTTTACATGTCTTATGTTCTCCAGCACCTACCAATATCAACAAAACTGAATAGCAGGAAACAGTGGGAGTCAAATATCAAGTGAATGTCTGGTGACCAACTCTCTCTTCTGGGTTGAATATATATATGAGCTCCACTACTACCACCATAGACAGAGCTGTCATTGTGTTAGTTTGCTCATCTTACTGCCATACCTGTGCTCCATAGTGGGGGTGTTCCTTTCAGCCTGAGACAAATAGCTATACCACACTTTCGGGCATAGGGCTAAATGGTTTTGATAGATTCTGAGACTTTCATAATTACTCACCGGCATCAAATTATGAGGCTCTCTGGTGTCATGAAAAACCCAATTTATACCACATGGAGAGAGTTCCTATGATTCTGAGTCATGTTCTGATGTTGCTCATGGGCTGTGGTCTGTTAACTAATGCAAGAAGCGTAAGGTGAGAATTAAATCAGTTAGCGCACACATCAATGACCAGTTTAGAACCTTTCATGAAAAACGATGATGGATGCCTAGGGACAACTCTAGGTGATGCAGCTCTGGATCAGAATATTCCAAATCTTCATAACTATATAGGTGTAATCAATCAGTCTTACAGAACATAGAGGTGTTCTGCAAGGCACTGAAAACACTTTATACTACATTTGTGAAGTTGAAAGATTGTTAATACTGTTATTAATTCATGTTCATGAGATATCCTAAGCAGGGCATTTCATCTCTTGGGAAGGTTTGTATAAATCTCTGAAGGATTAACAGTCTTCTGTTTCACAAACACTGCTGGAAAACGAGCAAAAAAAAAAGAGTTTCTGTAGAAAAAAAAAGTTTCAAATGAATCGAGCTATATATGTTGTACATTTTCTATGGTAAGACAAATGAGTAATGGCTTGATCATTTAAAAGAAGAATAAATAACTTTTGCAGAATCCTGACTTGTTCCACTTTCAGCCTCTGACGTCCTTTGAGCTCAGCGCATTGTACTTACAGCTCTGAAACCCAGACTGCATTGCTGCTCCTTCAGAACTTCACATCTGCATCTGCTAGCCTGATGCTTCCAGGATGCCTGCTCATCTCTTCCTTCTCTTAACCATGGCGTCACATCTCACCTCACTGCCTCCCAATTTGTCTGCCTCCCAATTTGTCTACCGTGTTTTCAAAATGAGATGTCCGTAGGCAAATGGGAGTGTACAATGGAATTTCTGTCATTAGAAGGGAGCCTACCACCTTCCCAGTGCACAGTCTGATGACTCTGTTGACATCTCTAAGTAACATGGGCCCTCTCAGACTCAATATTACATAGCCTACTGATTGTGGGATCATTCCATAAACTGTCCATCTTTCAGTTACAAAGTCCTTTGACAGTATCAATTTCTGCATTTTTTCTCTTCTCAACTGTCTACATGCCAAGTGTAGAGGTTTGCTTTTTCTCCAAATGTAATCTCGTTTTGTCATTTTTAGCTTCTACATAAAGTGACATTTCACAGAGGGAGGTGCAAGTTGCCTTGAACACTTTAGTAGGTTACCTTCCTCCACCATGACAAGTGATCCAGAGCTCAGAGGAAATTGTTTTCAAGCAAATGATTTTTTTTCTCCTCTCTAAAATCACATTTGTGTCATGTTTTACAGAATGAACCAGCTTTTATGAATGTGTGCTGCAAATCTGGCCCAATTATAGGAATGGGAGGCTCAGGCCTTTCACTAACCAGTTTGTTTCACCAAGTATACAGTCTGATGAGCACTCATACGGGGACTGATTTTCTATTTTGTCGAAGAAGAAAAACTTGCCTTGGATAACTACGGGCATCTTGTTACATCCCATTCCCAAATCTGTCAACCATTTAATGACAGCCAGGGCACAAAACAATACTTTCATTGTTCATAAGCAACAAGATCCATGCATAAAACAGCATTTTTCCAAAGGGCTTTTATGGTAAGGTTGCAAACTGTATTATATAGCCAGGGTGTTGAGAAATTATGATACGCTGTCCTCATGTCCTATGTCTGATCAGTAAAAATTTACACAGATTATTGGTACACTAATAAAGTATTTCTAGAAAAAAAAACTAAGTAAATCTGAAGGGGGACTCTGATGAATTGTGTCATTTCATGTAATCTCAATGTTCCAGGACATACTTTAGACAGGCATGAAGGTTAATTCCCATCATCTGAAAATCGATGTCTTGTCAATTCAAGTTTTCAAGGATTTTCAAATATCAAAATAAAAAATTAGTAATTCAGACAACATGCAACAAATTTTCTACATGAACTCTTTCTTTATATTCTCTCTCTGAGTTAAAGTAGGTAGACTCTCAGGTTTCTCTGGGGTAAAACATTTTTTTCTCATAAAATCAACTCATTAAATGAGAACACTGTTGTAGTTCTGATCCAGCTGTGTAAGCAGGCTTTACCCCATCTCTAGAATGTTTACTGTTCTGGTGTCCATTGTTTCTCTGACTTCCTAACTCTGACATGTGGCAGTGTTCAATGTGGGGAAATTTTCTCCATCTATGGTGTTTTGATATTTTTTGTTTCTGAAGCTGGTGATTTTGAATATTAGCAATGTATTTACTAATTTGAAAAGGCAAAATAATTCATATAAAGACCAAAGTGCAAGAGTCAGATGCAAATATTTACATCCTACCAATGGACAGAAGCTGCTGGCCCCTGTGGTTTAATTAGGGAAAAGTTGGAAGAAGCTGAGGAGAGTCACCATGTAGGAAGTCCAGCAGTCTCAATTAAACTGGATCCCCAAGATCTCTCTGACACTGGACCACCAATCAGGCACCAAACACCAGCTGATATGAGACCCCCAACACATATAGAGCAAAGGATCTGGGTTCAGTCAGAGAAGATGCACCTAACCCTCAAGAGACTGGAAGCCCTTGGGACTGGGGAGGTCTTGTGGCGGGGGGATTCTCATAAATGGGGTGGTAGGTGAGGAGATATGGGACGTGGAACAGTCAGAGAGTGGACCAGGAGGGAGATAAAATCTGGAGTGTAAAAAAAAAGAATAAAATAAAATACCAAAGTGAACCCTGATTTCTATATGTCTTTAATACAGTGCTTTATCTAATATTTGGAAATTATCTCATATAATGTTTAGATTACCTCACTCCATTTTGATTCATGTTGCTTACAAGTGAAATTTTTTTAAAAATACACTTGAATTTGCATTACAAAGAGCAAAAGGGGAGTTATATACGGCTATATAATACAGTTTGCAACCTTACCATAAAAGCTCTTTGGAAAAATGCTGTTTTATGCATGGATCTTGTTGCTTATGAACAATGAAAATATTGTTTATTAGACTGGCACATTGCATTTCATAACCACAGTGGATTGTTTGTTCTGCAGACATTGGCCTAGTACTGTCTTTTGGTACCGAATGACTTACTCCATTGGCTATTGATATTTTGAGGTTTAAAATTACATGATAGAAAATAAAAGATGCAATGTTGGTGTTAAAAAAAAGACAAAAGAAAAATCAAAGTAAAAATAAGAGCAAAGCTAAACCACCTCCTTTCCTGAATTCTCCCCATATTCTGACTACATGTAGCTGCTGGTTTGACAACAATAGATTGGCAACAGGTGTTTACCTTCTATACTCCCCCCCAAAAGCACAGAACTCCTTCATTAAACATGTTTTTCCCAAAGTCTTCATCATAAAAGTGTACTGATAACTCCATTCTTGGGACTGTTCAGCCCTCCTCCCCAACATCCGAATAGTGTCTCCCATAGGCTTCACGTCATTATTGGACCTTGATCCAACCCTTCAAATCTGTTGATGGGTTTCACCCTCTCTCAGTTGCAACGTCTCAACAGCCTCCCCTTGAAATACAAAAAGAACCTCTCTGATGATTGTTGAGCTAGGAACCAATCTATGAGAACAGCAGAGTATCATTAGGAATCATTTAATTGATTGGTTTTTGTTTTGTTTTTGTTTTTATTTTCATTTGTGTTTGCTTCTATCCTAGGTCTCTGGGCTATCCAACCTCTGGTACCTGGCCCTCCAAGAATTGTTGAGGTTCATTCCCTCTCATGGGTCTCAAGCTAGACCAGTCATTGGTTGACCACTCCCACACATTTTATGCCACCTTTACCCCAGCACATCTTGTAGGCAGAACAAACTGTAGGTCCATGATTTTGTGACACAGTTGGTATTCCAATCCCTTCATTGGAAGTGTTGCCTGGTTATAGGAGATCAGTGGTGCAGGGTCCCTATGCTCCACTGATAGGAGTTTTAGCTAGGGTTACCTACATAATTTTCTGGGAGTTTCCATTGCTCTAGATTTCTAACTCATCTCAGAAATGTTCCCCCTTCCTCATTTCATATGTATTCAGAGAAGCTTCACTTAGCATCTGGTGTAAACTAATGTAGAGACCCACAGCCGAACATTAGGCAGAGCTCAAAGAGTCTTGTGAAAAGTCTGAGAAGGATTGAGGGAATCAGAGAGGTCAAAGACTTCATAAGAAAATCTATAGAACCAACTATCCTGGGCCCAAAGGGCTCATAGAGACTGAATTGACAACCAGGTGTGCCCTTCCCTGGTCTTGAGCAGGCCTGAGAGACCTTGTTTACCACAACAGACCAAATAACAGGATCTAGGTGGAACTAGTCACCTTGGTTGCATGTCAATAGACACCTAGGTGGAGTCACCCACCTTGGCTGCACATACAGCCTGCTACAGAAACTTGAAAGAAGAACTGCCCCTGGGCTTGCCTTGAGACATCTCCGGCCTTGACCCGTGACCAAGAACAGATTATCCCACCCAACTCTCCCCACTGAAACTAAGAAGGGTTTGGGCAGGGTCTTTCCCTTTAAATTGAAAGCTGAACATTAAAGCATCCAGCCTTGATCAGAGAACTTTGTCTTGGCTTCATCTCTTCTTGCTCTCCGTCCTGTTTTGTTCCCCGCCTTCCTTTCAGGTGAACCCATTGGACTCATGACCGCAGGCGGCTACAACCAGGAAACCTGCCTGGGACTGATCCTAGGCCCTCTTGACATATGTTGTAGTTGTGTGGCTTGGTCTTCTTGTCAGAGTCCCAATAGTGGGATCAGGAGCTATCTCTGATCCTGTTGCCTGGTTTTATAACCATTTTCTACTGCATTGCCTGGTCTAGCTTCAGTAGGAAAGGAGGTCCCTAGACTTACTGCAACCTAATATGCCACAGTTGGTTGTTACCAGTGCAAGGCCTGTTCTTTTCTGAAGAGAAATGGTGGAAGAGTGGATGTCTTGGAGGAGAGACAGAGGAGGACATGGACTTAGAAGAGAGAAGGGATGGGAAACTGGTTTGTGAATGTAAAACAAATACATATATATGCATGTATACATGGATGCATGGACACATACATACATACATACATATGTATGTACATACATACATATGGGTCCCCAGATGCCACTATACACCAGACTGGAAGGATGAAGCAGAGTCAGCAATGGGTGGGGTTCTATAGGCTCCTAATAGCTGGGTTTGGGTTGGGCTTGTACATATGCACTGTATTCGAGGTGAGGTCAACCAGAGTTATATATGGACCTTGGGGTGTGAGAAGGAGTTTTCTGGGCAAATGGAAATCATTGGTTAGAATTTAAAGTTCCCTTAATGACTCATTTGTATGGAAAGCCATTCCAGGGGTCCTGGTGACTTGCTGGGTGTGTTCTCAAGGCGGTGGGAGGAGGTGAAGTTTGTAGATCTGCCTAGGACTACTCAACCTTCCCCAGGTAGAGGGTATGGGAAGTTGGGAGCCCCAGACAAAGCTGGAGAATGGGAAGCCCTGTTGGTAAAGGGAGTCCTCCATTTTCTGCCAAGCTTAGAGGAGGTCTGAAGATGTGGAAGACCTTGACCTTAATTAGCAGTGTATCCCTACATTGCATGACTCTGGAATCAAACCACCTCTCTCTCCAGTCACCCAGGAGAAAATGGTGAGTATGCACATTGTTATTTTCCCACATTCAACTTGAAAATGAGTATATAAAAATAAACAGAAAATTAATGAACTCAGAAACGTTTCAACATCTAACAGTTTCAATACAGTTAACTGTTTTTGGAGTAACTCTTGATACAGCTTACATTATATTTTTTCTGTTATTTGTCCTGAATAATGTATGTACACATACACACTCATTTTTTCTAATACATTTGTGCAATTTCTAATACATTTCTGCTCAGCCTATATAATGTTACTTATATGTTTTGACCATTTGGTGTTGGATAACTAATTGACATGTTCTCTGAGGAAGAATATTTCCCCTTCTGTCAGATTCTTAAGTTGCCTATAGCTCTGGTATTATCTATCTCTGTTCTAATGGATACTTGAAGAGACAAAAACTTGCAGAGATATATTTAACTGAGAAAAGATGAAGGATGAAACAAATTGTTTCAGAACAGTGAAGATGACCATTGCCCCATTCCAACACAAGAATCACTAAGTTTCCCAAACATTTACACTCTTCTTATATATCAAGAGTTCAAAATGCTGTGTTTCTAAAAGAACCCAGATGAGTCTGACATTCATGGTGTAGTAATTCTTCCCAGAACCTAAGCAAAAATCTAGGGATGGAAAAATCTAAGGGATGGAAAGACAATTTTATCCACATACAGAACGTTACTCTCTTTTGTTGTGACAATAAAATAAAATTAGATCCATCAAACAATGTAAGAGTTTAAGTTTCCTGAAACCTGGTGTATATTCAAAATACTTCAAAAGAAAGCCACCACCTGCTTTCTAGTGTTACTGATACTTTCATTTGTCTCAACGATTACGTGGTTTCAAGCTAGACTTGATTTCTACTTTTCAAATTTTTAGTCCTGAAAATAATCTTATGTTTTGTTCCCTCAGCTTAGACTATCTAATGTCATCTTTTCCTGTAATCATTTCATACTCTTCCTCTTGCTCATTATATTTACCCAGTTAAAAGCACCAAATCATCTCCTAAGATGGGCAGCTGAGCAAAGGGCTTAGAAAAAGTCTCTTTTATCTATGTAAACCCATTTCATCACTGATCACTGCACACTGAGTAATAATATACATACACGTTTTAGAATCTCCTCACCCATCAATTTTTCTTTAACAAATTTTTCTTGAACAACGAATGCCTTTACTTTTCCTCTCAATCATGTTGCTTTATACCCACCGAAGTACACATCTAAGGCATATCTTTAGTATTATGTTGGCTTTGCTCTGTTTGTAAGGGTGTGTCCTGTGCTTGTGTGTCTTCATGTTTATGTGTGCAGAGTATGTTTGGGTGCAAGTGTGTGTACATGCATTGGAGATCCAAGGTGACAATGTGTCTTCCTTGAGTGTTCTCAATCTGAGCACATAGTTTTGGCTGGATTAGATATCCAGCTTGCTCCAATGATCCTTTTCTGTGTCTTGCATGTTCCAGGAATAAACATGGGCTACCATGCTTACCCAGAATTTACATAGGTTCTCAGGATCTGAACCCCAGTCCTTCCAGTTTCACAGCAAATGTTTTATCTGCCGTGGTTGTTTGAATAAGTATGTCTGCCATAGATTCATGTGTTTGAATGCTTGACTTACGGGGAGTGGTAGTATTAAGAGGTTTGTTCTTGTTGTGATAGGTGTGGCTTTGTTGGAGGAAGTGTCTTACTGTTGGGGTGGGCTTTGAAGTATCCTAGAGCTCAAACTCCACCAAGTCTGGAATCAAGTTTCCTCCTGGTTGTCTTCACATCAAGAGATAGAACCCTCAGTTCTTCCAGTACCATGTGCTTGGATACTGCCACACTTTCTATTATGATAATAATGGGACAGAACTTCTGAAACTGTAAGTGAGCCCAAATTTAATATATCCCTTTAGAAGAATTATTTTGGTCATGTTGTCCCTTCACAGCAATGAAACCCTAGCTAAGAGACTGGATTATCACTCTCTCCAGGTTCTTCAAGAATACCTTTAAACAAATATTGCCTGTCTACTTATTTTTGCTTTGTTTGTTCATAGGATTGACAATGAGATATCTGTGCAGTGGTTCTCTGTCAGTCATAATGCAAGCAAAGACAATGATCTACAATTAAGTGGCCACTCAAAAATTTGCTGATTAACCTAGCAACCCAGTCCTGGTGCACATAAACTTCCAGGACGGCAGTGCTGTATCATATAGATTAGTTATAGATTTTATTCTTGACCCTTATGCATGCCACAGTGTCTAGACAATGTGTTTAGTATCCGTAACTGGCATTTAAATTTATGGACCATGTGCTAGCTGTATTTTATGTCAGGTTGACCAAAAATAAAGTCATTTGGCAAGAAAGACTCTTTATCCAGAAAATGTTTCATAGATAAGAATTGTCTCATAGGTAAGTCTACAGGGCATTGGTTTTTTGGTTTTGTTTTTTTGTTTGGTTTTTTATTTTTTGTTTTGTTTTGTTTTTGATGATTGATGGGGAAGGGTCTAACTCACTGTAAGCAGAATCACCCCAGGGCAGGTGGTCCAGGATGGTGTAAGAAAAGATGCTGAAAAACAACAACAACAACAACAAACTCTGAGGAAATAGCCAGTAAGAAGCATTTCTCCATGGCACTCCACAACATCTCCAGCTTCCAGGTTCTGTTCCTTAAGCTGTTCCTTGATTTTCCTTCAAGCTGGTTCACAACTGTAAGCTGAAATAAACCCTTTCCTCTCCAGTTGAGTTTTGGTCATGGTGTTTATCCCAGTCGTAGAAATTCTAAGTCACACAGACCTCTTTGGCTGCTTCACAGATGTCATTATTGGAAAGTTGTCTGAATGGTGTCTTACTGTATTTTGTTTGGTAGATGAAAGATTTATGTTACTAGATCACAAGACCAAGAACAGCAGTTCTAAAGGTATCCACCGTTTCTCTGACGTGTATGAAGTGGCTGATAAAGTTATGAAACTCAAGTTTAAAATAATACAAAAAGCAAAAGAAAGGGAGAAACTGAAAATAGTACCTGATAAATGCCCTAAAGAGAGGCTAAGGCATTCCAAGAAACATTAAACATCATTTTGCACAGTTTTGTAAAGATTACAAACAAGTACAAGTGAATAAGGTTGCAATCTTAACTTGATTTATACAGTTTGTATCACAAGCACCCTCATGAATTATAGTCTGTTTAACTTGGGAAGCGCATTCTACAAAATGGCCCATTTAAAATTTATTTTAGAAAGTACTAGTTATGGTGGAAAGGTTCTGGAGCTTGCTTGTATACAAAGCATGTGTACGAGGATCTTAATTTAATTGTTAGGCAATTTGGACAAAAGTTGTAATGAAGTATAGAATTTTATTCCTTTGACTTATTAGGAAGAATTTGAAAATACCATTTAACCAACATAATGAAGCACATAACTCCAAGTCACAGCAAATGCCTGGATTGGCATCCAGAAGAATCCCTGTCATTATGGATGTTTATTAAGTCCTGTTCAGTGACAGTGTATCTAGTTAATTGTACAACAGAATCTGCATTTTTCAGACTGTAATTCAAATGTTTACCAATTGACAAAGGTTCCATCTCCTTATGTTCGAATTAATAAAGATACAATTTAACTACACTGAATTACTTTAATAACTTCTGTTCTTCTCATAGATGACATGGAAAAGAGTCAATATATTCCTACATTTTGAATAATTCTTTCCTTTTACTAGGACAACAGAGAAATTATTCTTCTATGCTGAAATGATCAGAGGAATTAAATATACTTTCCTTATATTTTGTAGGAATGTATTCAGTTGCATTAATGTTTGCATTATCTAATTTTAATCTTTGTATGAATAGAGATTTAGGATTTAAAGCCAAAATGCGTATTGATTTTTCCTTTATAGATATACATTACCACTAGGTGGCAGTGTTGTCACAATGAAAAACTGCAGCATAGCCCCTTTGCTTTACAGTCTAGAAGTTGTCTTTTAAGGCTTTAGAGGCTGCAATATTTATTACTTTCATTTTTCCAATGTGATTAAAATGTATCTGGAATAAACATAAAATAGATTAAAATTCATGTTTAACTTTTGTTATTCACCAAAATGTGTGAACCATAACTTTTAAAGGCTATATTCTAGGAATCCTGGAGTTTAAAAAAACGAGTAAAGTAGGTGTTATGAATAAGTATCTTATTTTCTTTGTCCAAAATCTTTACTATAATGATAGAAATGATGGTGTACGCCTGTAATGTCAGCACTTGGAAGGTTGAGGCAGGAGGAGCACAGATTTAAAGCTAGTTGGGCTAGTCCCTAGTCCCTATCTATATCCACACGTGTACACACACACACGCAGAGAGAGAGAGAGAGAGAGAGAGAGACAGACAGACAGACAGACACAGAGACAGAGAGACAGAGACAGAGAGAGACAGAGACAGAGACACAGAGAGAGAGAGAGAGAGAGAGAGAGAGAGAGAGAGACAGACAGACAGACAGACAGAGATCTTTATTTATTTAGTATAAAATACGGAACCAAAATACTTTTAAAAATATTGCCTGGAGTTTTATGGCCTACTTTACCAACATACACATACACACATGCACAAACAAAAACCAAACCAAACCAAAAAAACCGTTTTTTAATTATAGGAGAAATAATTCTAGACACATCACCTACTCCACGATACAATTAAAATAGAAAAATACCAAAGGACGAATACCTTCCTCTCTCCTTTATACAAGTTTAGGTCATGGATACACAGAAACAAAGAGGGATGTTTGGTGAATGCTTGGGTGCACAGTAATGCTTTTGTAAGGTTCTTCTCAAGATAATAATTTAGTTCAGTAAAGAAGAACACAGATCTGGAGGTAAGACGCTCAAATTTGAATTCTGCCTCTTTAGGTCATTCACTGAACCTCTAGACTTTGGGATTCTTGGATAGACATAGCAATAACTGCATTGTGTGGAGATAATTTGAAACTCAAAGAAGAAATACTAACTGACTGGAACTGATAAGTTTCTGTTAGAGTGGGGATGTCGGAGGTCAGCATGGAAGGTTGCTATTGGTGACATAGTCCTTGTACTACCCACGTGGGGCCAGACACTTGCTGACATGTAGCCTTCAGACATGGAAAGTCTCATTATTAAGGACTTTATGGAATACCTCCCCAAGGTAAATGCATATACTGAAGGCTTGGTCTTGAACTGGCTCTGTGGGAAGGTAATACAACTTTCAGATTTGGGAGAGTTTGAGGCATCCTGGGATTGTTACTTCAAAAGTATTATTGGAAAACTGGTGCTTTCTCTGTTTCGCAACAACATGGGATGAACAACTTGTCTACCAAAAACTTAGTTTTTGTTCGCTTGCTTGCTTGCTTGCTTGCTTGTATGTGTGTTTTTGTGATAGAGTCTCCTGCATCCTAGATCATGTATATTTACTCTGTCGATGAAGATAATTTTGAAATCTCCATACACTTGCCTCTAGATCCAAAGTGCTGGGATCTATCCCAGGCCCCAGAGTACACAGTTAATCACCAGAGATTGAAACCTCTAAAACCAGGGATCAAAACTGATACTCTGTATAGTTGATCACTCAGCTATCTGTTACAGAAACCAGAAATAACACTGTGTTATTTCTGTTATACAGAGACTGGCCTATGGATGTAGAGCTAAAAGAATCTTCATTCTTGTTACCTTGTTTTTACAGGACATCATTTCCCAGTGCAGAATCCAGGACACCACAGCTTCTTAGACTCTCAGTTTATTTATATTGTGTAAAATCAAAATAAAGGCCATGATCTTTACCTTTGGGAAACATCGTGAAAACAGCTCCCTGCAATAAAAGATGCAATGGAACCTCAGCTTGTGTTCGATACTGTAGTTCTATGAATTACTACTTCTGCTGTTCTTAGTATATATGGGTCTGTAGACTGTGAGAGGATATTCTTCTCAACCTAGGAACAAAAGGTTTAGAGTCTAAAATTTCAATACTCATACAATATAGTAGTTGGTTTGTGCTTTTGCTGACAGTGCGAGATAATGGGTTATCAATGATAAAGGAATTTTAAAAAGCTTAAAAACTCACCGCACTCACCAAATCTTTAAAATAACAAAATTAAATATAAAATAATATTTGAATTTTAAATGACAATACCTTGTTATTTGAGGACTTTATTTCATTCTTTCTTTCTGAAATGCATATGTCAAATTAAAAACATATCTAATCTGCTTTTTAAAATATATGCAACCACACCATTTTATTTACTATAAACATTCCCAGCTTCAGTAGACTATAAAGCGCTTGATGTTGAAGATCGATTTTGTATGCACAATGAACTAAATCTGTACATGTTATACAGGAATCTTTCCAAACGATGAAGAACTGAATAAAGAAAATATTATGCTGAGAGAATCACAACCGGCTTCTTTTCTAAACTTCTTCCTGGAATTTAGAAAGAAAATCATTTCTTGAGTGTGATTCACTTACTATAACCTGTAGCTCTTTAACTGTTTCAATGTGAGGCTGTGTAAACAGACAAAGAGAAACCCAACTGGATTCAGGCATTTTGTATAGCTTCACTAGTTACCAGAAGACTCAAGCTTCATGTTCTTTTCACCTTGATGATGTGTTAAATATCATCAGTGTATTGTAGAAGTGTTAGGAAAATCACAGGGGCAATCTAATTCATGAGTTGTGGCATTTACTCTAAATATGTACTGTTCTAATTAGTAGATTTGAACTGAATGCTTCAATATATTTTAGAGTCCAATATGGATTTATTTTCATGGAGTGTTTTGGTTTAAATTAATGAGAGATGTATAAACTTTTTAACACCATTAGAGAATTAGGCTCAGCGCATTTTGGCACAGTGAAGCCTATGAACAGTATTATTAGATGACTTAGGATAATCTGTCCTATGCTACAGAAGGTGGAGTAGATCTCTCATCAGTGATGCTGTGCTTCAGGTATGCCAGAAGGCAGACGTTAAAACAAGCAAGGGAATTTAACCGTGGAGATGTTTAGCAACTTATACATGCTCACACCATTAATCTCTCTGGATGCCGGCACTTAAATCCAAATATGTCTGAATTTAGCAATTATATTTTTCCACTAGAAAGGCTTGCAGAAGTAGCAGTCACTCTATGAAGGACTAATTAATAAAGATAACCAAGGGTATATGTGCTTGGCATGTCAGCCCAACACGACGTAGCTAATTGCTTTAAGATCACCTCTAGAAGGAAGTAAACTAGCTAATATATTGATGTGAGAAAATAATTCAGATCTACAAAGTTCAGGAGGAGGTGCAGCCACTAATAAACAGCCCCATTCACTTCAGAGTATGCTCACTGAACTCTCTCCTGTGTGCCAAGTGCAGAGGAACGAAATAAATAAAATGATTGAAGCAGGTTCTAGCCAGACTGAGCTTACACATGAACGGGAAACCATGATCCTGTGAACAGGTAAAGATGGGCAAAGAGTGTTTTGTTCAGGCTACGAATAAAATGTGGGACTGGATGCTTCATATCAACAAAATGGAAAATAACCCCAGCGAAGGAAATATCTCGGACAATAAGATGAGAATAAAATAATACCACCAGAGGAAAAAATTAATCAAAGTGAACGAGGTAGCTTATATTGTGTTGACTCCAACTCCCACAGCAGGTATCTAAGCAGTCAGTGTGTCTTCCCCTCATATACTCTCCGCTCTACTCTGCCTTTTATCAGCTTCATCGGTCAAGAAGGTAAGTGGTAGTTGTCTCAATATATTTCTTATATTAAGACCATCTGCCAGCTCAATTACTCCAGTGCATTCTCACAGTATGAGATTTCTCAGAGGAGTGATTCTATTGTAACACTGCAGAAATTACATGAACATCCTATGAGACAGAGGCGATGGAACTATTCAAAATGACAGTCATTTATATTGTATGACATCAGATACATACATACGTGTTTGTGTGTGTGTGTGTGTATGTGTGTGTATGTGTGTATTCTCTGCTCTTGGTTTTGTCCTAAACATTAGTACCCTGCTTTTATTCTAACAGTTATCATTCTTTTGTATATTCAGATTGATTGTGATGAAACATATATTCAAATTGCTGAAATCTAAAGCAGAATAAGCAAAGAATGGTACATTTAAAATGAATAATTTTCAAACAGGATAAATATCAGGACAAACAACCATTAAACCTTCTATCTCCGTTTCTTTCACTAACTTTACTTCTGTATACCAGTTCTTCCTCTTGAAAAGGACATAATTATCTCTAGAATCATGACTCTAGTGCAGGTGTCAAGAGAAACTGTATTGTGAACCACAGACCTACTTAACCCTTCCTTTTCATGTGAAAATTCTTAAAAGTAGACAATTAAAAAATAAAGTTACATTATTAATGTTGTTGAGTCGATACTGAGAATGTATACATGGCAAGAAAATATTATCTTTTAACACTCATGGGTGTCTTTAATGAAAATTCATATCTAAAAATATTCTGATACTGAAACAGATCATTCTTTAGGAAGAAATGAAAATGTATCCAATTTGCAGCAGGGAGAATGGAATTAAAACAAAATCGTAACTGTTTTTGTTGTAGCCCTTTTGTTTGTTAGAGTTGGAGGCTATGTTTGCTCTTTTATCAAAAGTCTCAGTAATTAATCTTCAACCATAAATACCGAATCAACTCCAGCTTGGTTTGTTGGGTTTATTTCTTTCAGAATACATATTCTTATGTCCAAGCAAAAAGAAAACTCTTCATCTGTACGTTGTCGAATGACCTTTTTAATCTCATATATTAGAAAGAAAAATAAGCTGAATATGACTCTTACCCAAGAAATTCTGTAACGCCCAGTCTGGATTTGGTGTTGAATTCAGTGTGCCCAGTTTTAGAACTGGGTTTCAGTGCAGTTCTGTAGGAAAGGACAAAACCCAGCTGACCTTGCATGGCTGAGAGCATGGTAGTTTTCATTCATTAAACTGTTGATGCTTACAAAGAACTCCACCTGATTATTCCATTTGTCTCCTGGGACGAAATTCTTTTTAGACGGAAGTCTGAAAAAAAATCTATATAAGTAGACATTCTGTTATTTTCTCCCATCTATTCTCCCTTCTCTTGTTTGCATTAGGCTGCAAAGAGTATCTTGTACTAAGTAAACTGAGCAAACTATTCCACAGACCAAAAAAAAAAAAAGTTGCTGAGAAGAGAGCTCATAATTCTACATTTTTTAATTATATTGCCTAAAATGAATTTATTTAGTTAATATTTAGTTTGTCAAGTAAACTCTTGACTACTGAGGCCTCATATTCCTCTGCCCTTGGCAAAGTTCCAAAAGTCACTGTTATAGTCAGACTCTGGTACTGATAAAGGAGTATACTCTTCCAGGCTTCAGAATGGCTTTCTGTACCTATGTTATCATGCTGAGTCTCAGTTTTTATTAGATAGAGTAGTATACATTTGTTGAATGATCTCACAAAATTATCCCTGGAACTATAAAAGATTAAATGTGCAGGAATATTTTAAATTGTCTACTTTAACCTATATTTTATGTGTATAAGTGTTTTGCCTCATGTGGCTTTGTGCACCATGTGCAGATGGTACCCTCATAGGTCAGAGGAAGGAATCCCATTCTTTGAGACTGTTGTGAGCTGACATGTGCATGCTGAGAAAAAGAACTCGGGTCCTCTGGAAGACAAGCCAGCATTCAGAACCGCTAAGCCATTTCTCTGGCTCTGTTTGTGAATATTCTTATAAACTATAATATGATATAGGGATACAGGAAATTATTGTCTACAAATTGAAAAGGAATTAAAAATGGTAAAACCTCTGCAATGATGAACTGGGCATTACTTTACCCAGGGGTAAAAATATTACTCCATAGAGGCTTAGAGATGATAATTTCTTCCCAGAACAAGTATTGAAGGATTTTGGATCCCAAAAGTCCCAGATCTCTTGATTCCAGGCTCTTTGCTTAAAAATGACGTTTTTGCCCCACCTGGGGATTCAGTCTATATGCAGACACCAAACCCAGAAACTATTGTGGGTGCCAAGAATTGCTTGCTGACAGGAGACTGATACAGCTCTCTCCTGAGATGGTCTGCCAGATCCTGACAAATACAGAAGTGGATTCTCTCAGCCAACCTTCAGACTGAGCACGGCAACTCCAATGGAGGAGTTAAGGGAAGGACTGAAGAAGCTGAAGGGGGTTTGCAACCCATAGGAAGAATAACAATAACAACCAATCAGAATCTCAGAGCTTCCAGGGACTAAACTACCAAGCAAAGAGTACATGTGGAGGGACCCATGGCTCCAGCTGCATATGTAGCAGAGGATGGCCTTATCTGGCATTAATGGGAGGAGAGGCCCTTGATCCTGTGAAGGCACAATGCTCCGTATAGGCCTTACACTACTCGGCCTTACTTACTACTAGGGTAGTAAGGCAGGAGCAGGTGGGTGGATGGTGAAGCACCCTCATAGAAACAAGAGGAGGGAGTATGGGATAGTGGGTTTACAGATGGAAAACCAGGAAAGGGGATAACATTTGAAATGTAAATAAATAGAATAGCCAACAAACGTAATATAAAATGATGTTTTGTTTCGTTTTTAATGTGTGTGTGTGTGTGTGTGCGCACACACACACACACACGTGCTTGCGTGCGTATGTCCAACAGTTTAGTAGTTTTTACTAATTATAAGTAGTGGCACATGGGAAAATACTGGGTTATAGAAGTCACCATGATTTTTATGAAAACAAAAAAGAAGCTAAAGTGGACGGATCATTTGGGCTTTTCCTGGATACTCCACATTACTAAATCTGCAGTGGACATTTTTTGATGTGGCTGCTACCCGCCAAAAATTACACCATGTACTTTGGCCACAAGAATGAAGAGATTTAAGCTGGTTCTGAATTGAGAGCTTCCTTATGAAGGACTAGCTTTTATGGTAAGAGAAGGTGCTATGAAAGTTTCAAAAGGGAGGAAGGCATTAAGAGTTCTACTCAGCTGTGATACTCATGAAACATATCAATGCCCAACCCTATAAGATACTCTGAAAGGTACAATAGTGGCACACATCTTTGCAGTAACATACAGCCCTCTAATTCAATGGTGTTGAATATTGAGACTTTTTAGTACCGTTCCTCATGTTATGGTGGCCCTGATCCTAATATTATTTTTGTTGCTACTTTAGAACTGTCATTTTGTTACGGTTATGCATCGTAATCTAAATATCTGTGTTTTCCAGTGTTCTTAGAGGACCCCTCTTAAAGGACAGTTTGATGGCAAAGGGATTGAAACCCACAGGTTGAGAAATACTGCTCTAATTGGACCCAAGGACCATTCAAAAGGAAGAAAAATAATTCTAATATTAGAAACATAGACTAAAACCTGGAACAAGTGAAGTCATGAATACTAAAGGAGAACTTACTACTGATACTTTACTAGACCAGTAAATAATTGCCTATATTTTTTCATAAAATATCTTATAAATTAATTCATAACTTAATTCTAAATACTTTTCCAAAGTGCAGCTCTAATTTTCCTCTCTTTGATGCAAATGAACACCATCACAGAACCAATACCTCATGAAAATAAAGAGATCATGATGTTCCTAGTCATAATAAGAGATAAGTCCAAAAATGTGGTACAAATTTGGTAGCTAAGGATCAGTGGACATTGAGGGGCAGTAATTATAAGAGCCAAAGGAGTAAGTATCCTGAAGAAAGATTTCAGCTATACCTGTGGTACCTCAACCATATGGCTACCTAAACAAGACCTGAAGAAGGACAAAACCAAAAGACACGTGAGAAGGATAAATCTCTTAGGGCCCACCACTAGACAAAGGTCTACAGAACTACAAACAATTAATGACTAGCAAGACTGGATAAATTATTCCTTCCCAGGGATGAGCCCCCAGTTATACAATACCAGATCCTCGGCCATAAAATTATGTATATGCTACAATACGAGATGAATTCATCTAGATGCATTTATAGAGTTATGTGTGTGTCTGAGTGTGTGTGTGCATGTGTGTGTGCATGTGCGTGTGCCTCATCATAATAATCATAAAAAGGAGGCCATAGCTTTGTGAGTGTTTGGGGGATGATTCATAGAAGAGACTGGAGGACGGAGAGGAAGGGGGATGTGGAAAATGTAATAGTTCAAATAATTTTTTAAATATTAAAGAAAAAAGAAAAAATGCTAATTTGAGCCAGCAAAGTAGACAGTTGGGAAATATAAAGCCTGCTCATACCTTTGTCCCATCACTGGGACACTTTGAGACATGTGAGATAGTTAACCTTGACTGCTATGTTGATTCAATCTGTAATGTACTTAGAGACACACTTCTTGGTGATCCTGTGAATATACTTTTGTCTGTATACTTCTACTCTACTAGTGAAGCTTTCCCTGACACTTCCCTGATGCTGCTGCTATGTGTGCTATTACCAAAATTTATTTTCTTTGTTGTTCCACAGTGACTGGAAGATTCATGGATTGCTAAGAATACTTTAGACTTCCATCACAAGATTGAGAATGTGTGGTCCATGATCTTGTGGAACCAAGTAGCTACTGAATTTTCAACCTTTCAAAAATGCATACATCCATGATTAGAGATCAAGTCACAACTGAATAAGAAACTCTAGCAAGTATCTTTTATAAGATAGAAATATTCCATTAGTTCTGTCCTCTAGAAAAACCTAAATAATAAACTACCTCAGACCCTGAGAGGTTTCTTTTTTTCTCTTTTAAAGTAGTAAAAACAAGAGTACAGTAACAGATGAAAACTTCAGTATATGACAATATTGTGTGGTACAATCCAAATATAACACCACTGTAAAATGTGACCATATATTTAGTCTGTTCATATTCACAGTTGTCAAAGCTGGCTGTGTGTACTCATGAGCATATATACACTGAAGCTTTCAAAAGAAGGCAAAAACATCCCTGATGTAAAATTCACTGCTCAAGCTCTGGATTAGTGTGTATAATCCCAGAGATAGCTCAGAAATGAGATTTTTAAAAAATGAAAGGAAAAAGAAAAGAAAATACACGAAACACCAAAATTGAGGAGATGAGGAGAAAGAGAAAAAATAATACTAATAAATAAAATTATTTTGCACATCTGAATGGGTTGAATCTGGTTTTATGTATGACCAAGTTGTGACTCCACTAAATTTCTCTAGCAATGTATAAACTCTTGGTAGTCATACCCAGAGCACATGATGAGCAGTTTACTGAAGTGAAAATTAATACATTATAATTAATATATTAATATATTATGTAACATATCAATATATTACATATATTTAATGTATCATACAATTGTAATATATTTAATATGTATATAATTACATACATTCTTCTATATTATATATTACATACAATATAATTATATTGTATTCAATACATGTACATAGAATAGAGTAGAATAGAATACAATAGAATACAATAGAATAGAATACAATAGAATAGAATACAATAGAATACAATAGAATAGAA
>NW_021604617.1:14903256-14927307 GCF_004785775.1 Grammomys surdaster
AGAATAGAATAGAATAGAATAGAATAGAATAGAATAGAATAGAATAGGAGTAGAATAGAATAGAAATGCACCATGTTGTAGGACTGGCTAGATACAAGGAAGGTATTGCACAGGTTAAGAGAAGGAATCAGGCACCTGGAACTGAAGCTCCTACCATTCTGTCTGTGCTCACTATTACTTACACCTCCATTCAAACAAGAATGACACCCTGAGTTGAAATTGGTCCCCATAAGCATTAGTGATACTGCTGAGAATCCTCAACATGCATGATTCCCAGGGATCCCCAAAAGACAAACAGAATTAAGTATTTGGGATGCTAAATTAACAATGCAGGAAATACAAGCTTCTGGAATAAATATCCAACATCTTCACATTTCAGGAAGCCTTTGCAGCAGAAGGTTTTAAGATCTGAGTGGAAGACAGATTTTTGTTCTTCCATCCCCCCTGGGCTGGCTGTGTGGCAGATTTTCTCCGTCTGCTGGAATTTACTGCTCTTTTCACCGAAACTCGCTGTAAATGTTATGACATGTCTAAAAATGTGTCTGCCTCCTCTTGTTTTATCCACTCCCAAACTGTTTTTCTTCACAATGTGACCATGCACTTTCAAAGAGTGTGCACCTACCTTCCACACTGGTGCTTGGTTTTTGTTGTTTCTTATATGGCAAAATGGAAAGTGGTTTTTCACTCAGTTTCAAATTTGTATAGAAAAAATAAGGCCATTTGAATTGGACACATTTAGTTTTCTGAAAATTACGTATAGCTTTGAAGTAATAGTAATTGATTTCATTATTATGTGCACCTCGTGTTTCATAAACAAATGGCTGTAAATGCTGACAAGGATGGAATGGAAAAGAATTTATTCAATGATGGTAAGAACTTATATAGTGCAGTCAGTGTAGAAGACAGATACAGAACCTTCAAAACCTAGAAAGAGAACTCTCATGTAATCCAGTTTCACAACTTACTGGTATGTATCTGGATAGGGCTGCAGGAAATATGATGGACGGGGTGTCTGAGGCATGTTAACTTAAGCACTACTCATAGCAACCAATAAATAAATTGACCTAGATACCCTTCATCAGGTGAATAATCTAAGAGAATGGCATATATATACATATGCCATTAATATATATATATATATGTATATATATATTAAGTTTATACTTAAACTGTTTTATATTTATGTATGTATTATATGTACATTACATATCATACTTATATGCAAATATATAACTAAGGCATTAAAATATATGTTTATGGAGTTTATCAGATTAAATGAAATAAAGAATCAACGATGCATATTATGAGTACTTTTCTATTCACATTGTAGATTCAAATGTCTGTATATGCACCTTCATCATGAGAGGAAGGTGGGAGGTGGACCTTGCAAACAGGTTGGGTCTAAAGAACATGAAGAGACAGGAAAGACTGAAAAAGAAAAGAAACAAAATCTGCGTTATGTGATTAGAAAAAATATTAAAAATACAAATCACTAATAAATTATTAATAAAAATTAAAACAGAAGTCAATTGTGTGGAGGCTAGAAGCAGACCATTGTGGCACAAGGGACAGCCATCATGTGGTAAGCAGATTCATCTGCATGAAAGATCATGATGAACTTGTCACTGTGTACATAAACTATGGGATCATAGGAAGTCTCTGGCAGTTTAGAGTGTGAAAATGGCGGCAGAATTTACACAACTCATCCAGGAAGCTGTTCAGGAACGTAAAGAAGAACCACAGATGGTTAGCTAAGAAAACAATCACAAATAACTTTCTTAATTCCAAATTTTCTTAATTCATCTAGTAACAGGATATTCATCCTATAAAATAATAACAATAAATTTACTCTATCCAGAGCTCTCAGGTGATATTAATACCATTATCCTAGACTGATGACTGAGTAAATAATCGTATTATAGTTTAGATGACAGTTATATTTCTAATATGCTTGTGATGTTTGGACTTATTATGAACTTAGCACATTCTAGAATTAACCTAAGAAAGATGTCCAAAGAGGAACTGTTTAGACTGATTGGTCTATGGCCTTGACAATGGGAGATTTTCCTCTTTTTTAATGGGATATTTTATTTACATTTCAGCTGTTATCCCCTTACCCCATTTCCTCCTCGCCTAGGAATCCCCTATCCCTTCCCTCCCTTCTATGAGGATGTGCTCCCATCCACCCTCCCACTCCCACCTCCCGACCCTTGACCCAGCCTTCATGGGACCAAGGATCTCCTCTCCCACCTATGCCCAACAGGGCCATCCTCACTTACATATACAGCTGGAGCCATGGATCCCACCCTAAGTGCTCCCAGGCTGATAGTTTAGATCCTAGGAGCTCTGGATAGTTGGTATTGTTGCTCTCTTCATGGGGCTGCAAACCCTTTCAGCTCCTACAGTCTTCTCTCCATTGGGAACCCCTTGATTAGTTCAATGGTTAGCTGTGAGCATCAGCCTCTGAATATGTCAGACTCTAGTAGACCTCTAAGGAGACAGCTTTATCAGGCTCCTGTCAACATGCACTCCCTGACATCCACATCAGCATCTACCTTGGTGACTGCACATGGGATGGATACTCAGGGGCAATGGTTTCCAGACGACACCTCCTTCAGTTTTTGTCCCATGCTTTGTCTCCGTGTTTGCTCCCATGAGTATTTTGTTACTCCTTCTAAGAGGAGCCTAAGCACCCACACTTGATCTTCCTTCTTTATGAGCTTCATGTGGTCTGTGAGTTGAATCTTGGGTATTGCAAGCTTCTGGGCTAATATCCAATTATCAGTGAGTGAATATCATGTATGTTCTTTCATGACTGGGTTTCCTCACTCAGGATGATATTTTCCAGTTCCATTCATTTACCTAAGAATTTCTCGAATTCATTGTTTTTAATAGCTGAGTAATATTCCATTGTGTAAATGTATCACATTTTTCTTTGTATCCATTCCTCTGTTGAAGGACATCTGGGTTCTTTTCAGCTTCTGATTATTATAAACAAGGCTGCTATGAACATAGTGGAACTTATGTCCTTGTTATATGTTGGAACATCTTCTGGGTCCTCAGGTAATGCTATGTGCAATTTTCTGAGGAACTGCCAGACTGATTTCTAGAGTGCTTGCACCATCTTGTAATCCCACCAACAATGGAGGAGTGTTCCTTTTTCTCCACAACCTCGCCAGCATCTACTATCACCTGAGTTTTTGATCTTAGCCATTCTTAACCAGGTAGTTTAATGTGAGAAGACTCACACTGAATGTGAAAAGCATTATTTCTTGTGCTGGGCTGTTGTCTGAGAAAAAAAAAAGGAGAAGTTACATATGTGTTAATTCATTGCTCTCTTCTCTTGAATATGTGTGCAATCTCTCAATGCTCTTCACATTTCTGTGACTTTGACTTTTTTTGCAATGATCAACTGTAACCTAGATTTTTAAGTCAAATAAAATTTTCTGCCATAAGTTGCATTTGTCAAGGTGTTTTTTCATGGCACCTACAGTTAGTATTTTAATTGTCAATGTCAGAAGCAATGACTAAAAATTCCCCAGGATGAGAATGTCTGAGGGTCAAATCTGACATGGTCAATGGAGCGACATGGCTGGTGGACATAGTAACTTATATACCTCTCATGGTGAAACATAGGAAGACGCATCACACTATAAAGTGGCAGCAGACCATCAGTGAAGCTACCCATGGGTGTGGAGAAACAGAATGGTTATGTGAATATTGGCAAAGGCACACAGAACTGCACACATAGAAGCACCTGTCTAATGTGATGTTGTGACCTAAGCCAATAAGTTCTAGAATCTGAAGAGATGTTTCCTATGGTGGCACTATTAAAACCCAAAGATCAGAAGACACTTTGCTCTATGGCCCCTATATTTAGTGGCAATCTCCTTTGTGTGTGTGATGATTTTTTTTTACAACATCCATCCTCCCTATTAGTGACCTCTAAATTTGTTCTTATAGGAATTTATTTATTCCTGTTGATCACTCTAAGACCTTTCATCATTCCTTTCAAATCTTAGCACAACAAACATTAAGACACATGTTCAGTGATTATAAGATTTTTATTGCCGGGTGGTGGTGGCACATGCCTTTATTCCCAGCACTTGAGCGGCAGAGGCAGGCGGATTTCTGAGTTTACAGAGAGAGTTCCAGGACAGCCAGGCTACACAGGGAAACCCTGTCTCAAAAACCCTTAAAAAAATAAAAAATAAAAAATAAAAATAAAAAGATAGTTTAAAAAAAGATTTTTATTACAATGTAATCCCTGGTCTCCAAAAAAGAAACTAGAAATAATTCCCTTGGTTGAGTCGTCTAAGCCTGTAAGGACCGAGTAAAATAAACTACTAAATTGGTAAGAGCTAGACATTTTTTCTTCCCATATGCCAATATACAATTAACATATCTCCCCTCTCTCTGTCACACACGCACACACATCCACATGCACACACACACCTATACTTTCTCTCACCATCTAAAGCTCCAAAATATATTTTTACAAGCCACGGAGTGAAACAAAAACACAATAGAGAATACACATTGATGTATTCATCATAGATAAGAGATGAGTTTAAAGATAAGCTTTTTGAGAAACTCAGGCATTATGGAATTTTTTTTAAATATTAGATATTTTCCATCCCAAATTTTGCTTTCACAATACTTTTTAAAATTAACATTTATTAGCATTTTACAGAATCAGAGGTGACTTATTCTAAATCAGTAACAATGGAAAAACTAGAATTAAAGAGTATTTGTTATGTTTCCTAAAATAGTCATCAAGCCAGACCACATTCCATCTTGAAGAATGGGATTGGGCATAAAATCCTATCCCTAACCATGGAGCTTTTGATAGTTGTTAGCTGCTGGGGAAGGAACAAATGGTTTGCTCTAAGAGTGTATTCCTTGGTAATTCAACTGCACTTCAGTAGAAAACCATGCGTCCAAAAGTTTCAGGCACCACAAATTGGTCTTAAGATATTTTGTTAAAGAAAAACAAATGGCTAAGGAAGGGGAGAGAATCATGGAAAGGCTGGGGGAGGGACTGGATATTACCAAAGCACATTGTATGAGAGTCTCAAGAACTAACAAAACATAAAAATTTAAGGCTGCAGTCAATTATGCAGTTATATTCATAATGTCTATAATAATTTACATTTTCTGAAAATAGGAGATTCACAATGTTCAGATACTTTATGTGCTAGAGTATGTTAATAGTAAGTCCTTTAGTAGCGGTGCATCAGTTATTTTACACCCCTTAAAGAAAACCTTTTGAAGGATGTTTTCTGATTTAAGTATCATTGTTTTCACTTAAGATTGTGACAATTGTGGTAAGCTCACTTGGGAAAGGCATGCGTATAAGTAGCAGGTGAAGAGCTGTTTATAACCTGAAGACTAAACTTCTAATCTCTCAACTATTGCACTTCTCACATAGGATTTGTGAGTATCTGTGGAGAGAAAGATCCAACAGAAATACTCTACTCCTAAGGATCCACAAATGTAATGTAGCCTAGCATGTTACACCTGAGTTCTGACTTTTCACTCTGAACAACACTCCTAAAACATAGTTGTGGCCAGGCGGTGGTGGTGCACGCCTTTAATCCCAGCACTTGGGAGGCAGAGACAGGCCGATTTCTGAGTTCGAGGCCAGCCTGGTCTACAGAGTGAGTTCCAGTACAGCCAGAACTACACAGAGAAACCCTATCTCGAAAAAAAATAAACAAACAAAAACAAAAAACAAAAAACAACATAGTTGTGGAACATGACATCTTCAGTGGATCACTGTCTTTCTTTTATGAAAGAGATAATAAAAAGATTATCCACCTATCAACGTCATAAAGCCATATGTAATTTTTCTTCCATCTCCAAGTTGAAAACATCTGAGTATATCATTTCAAATCATAGGGTATCATTCCTGCAGTTGATTGGATGAGCTATAAGTATCCCTTTGAGGACCACTAGCTCATAGGTGTTTTGGGGTCTCCTACTTTTAGATCTGACTAACTAGACTAACCATATTCCTTTAAATAAACTGAACAAAAAGCAGATGGAGAACTCAAAATAGATGTGAGGACAGTGACAGTATATTTTATGCAGTGTTGGCTTCTATGTCTAAAGTCGTAAAGGTAGATAGTCATAATTTAAAACACTCCCCAATGAATTTTATATAACCTTGCACATTTTCTATGTTCTCCCATATACACTGACATTTTTCTATATCCACAAAGGAAATGAGTTTTAAAGGCTACGTTAAAGCTAGCACTTATAGCTATATTTTCTTTGCTAGAATACCTTCAGAATCTCTGTGAAATTAAAAACTTGTAAACAGTAGCAGCAGTACAGTTATTTATACTTAGATAAAAAAATAGTCCAAGCCTGTGGGAAAGGAGGGGCCAACTTCATGTTTCCAATGACCCATAATAATGGATAATCTCAAAGGACATATTGCAATCTTGTATCCTACATGTAAGCACACTTACTTTCCCCATTTATGACTTTCAATGTGGATTCCAAATGAGAACTTCTTTTACAAATTAATGAGTCATTGTGTTAGAAAGGAAAAACCCAAAAGGCTGGAGTTAGCTCTGCATTCAAAGGTCATGATGCTGACACCTAGTTAGGTATGTAATGGCAGGTGAAGAAGATGCTTTGTACAGAAATTAAACTATGAGTATACACACACACACACACACACACACACAGAGTCACTGACAATGTTAAAAAAAGATGACAATGTAACAAACTATAAAGCACTGTGCAGAGTATCAGACATGTGTACTGTGTATGAACAGCTTATCACTTTGGTATTCTTGTGTGTCACCATATAAAGCATTGTTCTAGTGCCAAGCACATGTGGCAGACAGGAATAATGGCACATGCTTTAATTCCAGTACTGAGAGGTTAGAGGATGGTCAATCTATGTGTTTGAGCCTGGCCCACATACTGAGTTCAGAGCTAGTCAGAATTACATGGTCAGACTGACTCTAACAAACAAAGGTAAAAACAAACTATTCAACCTCAAAAGCAAAGTACAAATGTTTAAAAGTCATTTTCACATATATAAAGAGTTTACTTGACAGTTTAAAATTAAGCAGACTTTACATATGTTTTACAAATCAGCTGCCACACTTATTTCCACTTTTAGTAACTTAAAGTACAATACTTATATGTTGAATAAAATGCTGATTTTCCTAGACTGGCATATTAAGAGCCTTTGAGGATCAGCATAATTCCATTTTTCCTATTTGAATTTTCTACATTTCATACTCACTTAGGTTAATAACCCCCCCTCTCTCTCTCACACACACACATACTCTTTCTCTTTCTCTCTCTCTCCCTCTATGTGTGTGTGTGTGTGTGTGTGTGTGTGTGTGATCTTGCCTAAGATTCTGATCCTACTCCTATACTATCTTACTCATAACTTTCTCATGAATTCTCATAAAAGAGCAGAAGACAATTGATACACTCCATCTCAAAACTTCAAGCATGAGCCCCTGGTCTTACGTTCCTCTGCAAGGTGTCTTCACAACATTGTTAATGCCTCATTACCAAGCCAGATGTGTGACAACAACATTTTCCCTGACAGTTCAAGTAGGATGGTTTTTTTTTTTTTGAAACTGTTTAATTCAGGACTACAAGTGGACAGAGCTATCCAGACCTCTTTGGCACTCTGATTATGGGTTTCATATTTTCATGCTGGTATTTTCCCCCTTTTTAATAGGAGAGGCAGGTGACAACTGAATTAGTACACTCCCCTTAGTATGCCAGTGGCTCATGACAATAGCCTAAGGGAAAGATATAGATAACTGAGAAGTTTTCTCACCATTGTGATATATTTTTTCATATGGTTAATAAGGCAATTGAAATGACATTCTGTCACTGCAAGTGCTTTACAGTAAGCTTGTGAGTTCCTCTCTGCTACCACTAGGAGGAGATGCACTGTGTTTAATACACTAGGAAATATAGAGGAGGAAGAAGAAGGAGGAATATGTAAATACGTGGAGCTTGGCAAGCAGTATTAGATATTAGCAGTCTCTCTAAAGATAGCCAGTGTGGGTCTTAAAATTCTGGAGGTAGTAAAGTAAGATAACAAAGAAAGAAAAACTCAAAAGTTTAAAGGTATTTACTAAGCAGCATTGGAAAGGAAAAAGCTAACTGCTCTGACATACTTCTGTAAACAGTGATAAAGTGTGTTACTGTGTGAATATGCATTTCGTCCTCATTAAGAAGTACTTTAAAAGGTAGAACCACTTTAACATTCTCTTTGTTTGCCATAAATCCTCTTACCATTACTTCTCCTTATTAGATATAAAATTATACCTATATAACTTATCTTTTTGTATATAAAACTATACTTATATTCCAAATTTTGAATATTGCATTCTACAATAAGTATAATGTAACATTATGTATGGTTAAAATTTAGCTAACTTATTACTATGGAATTCCACTTAAAATATTTAACTAAAATTTATAATAATTTTTTAAAGTTTCAGAATGCAAATAAATAAAAATTAAAAGAGAAAGAATATTACAACTTTTCCAATTCTAATTTTGAGTTAATAAGTCTGTTCTGTCTCAGCTGCTCCTGAACCGCTTGGATTTTTATATATGTTCTGGACTTGTTTCATATTCTAGTTAAGACAATGTCTTATAAAACATACTTTCTGGCAAGAAACTTTCTAGTGTCAGAAGAAAGGAATTATTAACTATGATGTAAAACCATTGCCAATTACATGGAAGTCACATCATATGATATGAATATCCATAATATGAATAATACATTATCAAAGTTTGTATCAAATACACATTATTTTATAGTATGGTGTTCTACATTGATATCATATATACATATTATATATAATATCTTAATGATATATAATATCTTAATGATATTATATATAACATCTTAATGCAGTATTGAACATTCTACTCCTTGTACATTATTTATTTGGATAGATTCTGTCTGAAATGGACTGTTGCTGAATAGGTTACCCCTAGCTAACATATATAAGAATTAGGGAAGGTCTGCTACTCACAAGTTGCTTGAACTTCAGCCTTCCTGACTTGCTAATGGGTATCATGTATCACACCTGGTGGTTTCTTTTCTAGATCTATAAAAATAGCTGTGTGTCCTATCTATGCCATATCTGAAGTCTAGTATCCCAGATAATATCCTTTTTCTGATAGGGTAGTCTTAAATTTTTCATTTGGATTATAACTTCCAGGCTTGGAAAGCAGAACCATAGCTCAAAATTATATGGACCTTTTATAAAATGTCACAAATGCTAGCTTGGTTCTATAACATATATTTATTAAACAAGATACTATGAATCAGAATTAATTAGTCACTATAACATGGATAATGATAGAGTTACACCCAAAGAATATAAGTAAGCGTCTCCAATCCACTCGAATTTTCATTGGCACACAATTTTTCTTTAGGTTCATAGACTAAAACAAGAATCTTTACTACCTTGAGCCAATAGTACCACATTACACAGTCTACTTTTAACATGCATGAATTCATCTTCCAGATACAACATGGAAAAAATTCCTTGCTTTTCTAAAATATGCAAGGTAAGTTTTTGTTGTTTTAGTTTTTGTTATTGTTTTATTTTGTTCTATGTTGGTTTTTGTTTGTTTTGACTTCTATGAGTTGTAGAGATATTGGATTCAGAGAAACTTGAGCCAGGATTAAATTCTTAGTGAGATGTGATGTCCAAAATACAAAGCCAGCTATCTGCAAGTTATTGGGATTGTAGAAGCTTGTACATTATGGATTTCTGCGTTTGTGAGACAAAATTGATCATTACTAGTAGGAAATGGATAAAAATGAAAAACTAAATAATGACATAAACTGACTTTGAACTCAAACACCTTACTACTAAATATTGAATGTTTGCTTGTCTTATAATTCCTTGGACTTCGATAGAAAAACCCATAGATTGTTCAGAGAGAGAGAGAGAGAGAGAGAGAACTAGAATTTAGTTTAGTTGAGACACTAATATGAGGCATCTTTCCTGAACAGTTACACAGTCAGACATTCTAGATGCCAAACTCAAGGAGCAGAGTAAGAAGATCTGAGCAAGCATGCTCATACACGCTTTTTGACTATTGCAGAGGCTTATATATCACTAGGTCATCTGTACAAGGCAATATCTTCTCATGCTGACTTGTCATGTATTTCCTCCTCTTCTTTCTTCCCCACAAGAAATGGCAGTAGACTTAAGGAACATTATTAAAAGTTCTTGTCCTGCCTTTCTAGTGGCTACTACTGTACTTGTTCAAAAGCCTGTTGAAAGAAAAACTAAAGAAGAGAAAAGAAGGGAAGGGAAGGGAAAGGAAGGGAGAGAAAGAGAAGAGGAGAGGAGAAGGGAGGAGAAGAGATGAGACGAGGGAAGAAGGAGAGCTCGTGGGGGGAGGGCATTGCATACATGTGTGTGAATGTGTGAGTGTGTGTGTGTGTGTGTGTGTGTGTGTGTGTGTGCGCGCGCAATAGTTCTATTCATGTTAATGGATAGATTTGGGTGGACACAAAAAGCCACTTAAGCCTCAAGTCATTTCCTATAGATAACTCAAGCTAAGGGGAAAAATGATAATTAGCCAGCTTGGAAAAACAATACCAGAGTTAATAATTTGCAAAAGATAAGAAACATCAGGTTCTTTAAATGGCTTTGGACTCTGTGGTTCAGATGGAAATAATATGTACTGTACTTGATCACACTCAATTAATTGTAATTTCTGAGGAGACTGGTTTATAATCTCTACTTTTGGTAAATTCACCTAGATCAAATGTGCCTGCTGTGTTGACATCAATGTTACTATCAAACTCCTTATTCATATTTCAGGGCCAGTGAAACATGAATAAGAAAAGGCTCTCACTCATTTTCCAAGACACAAAGTATGTAACATTATAGGATGTACCAAAGACTAGAACTGATTTTGCATTACTTGGGGTTCAGAACTCTAAGATTCAATACATCATACTCAAGAAATTTAATTGCATTTACACAAAGTTCTTAAAGGTATCATCCAGATCCTTTCTCTCTGCCAAGATGATAGACATGTCAAGAACATGTCACATACTCTATTGCAATTAAGGGTAGTTATCTGTATATCTATCTGCCTACATATAGCAAAGATAAGAGCAGTTTTTCATTTAATTCTGTTGACTTACTAGTCTCTTATGAAGATATTGGAACATTTTTAGTAACTTGGTAACTATCTAGGTACAAAGGTAGAGCTCGGAAAATAGAAAGCAGAGGTTGGTTTCATAATATCTGTTACTCGTTATAACAACTTTTACAAGGGGAGGAAAGCTTTTTCTTTTTTCATTGGATATTTTATTTATTTACATTTCAGATGTCATCCACTTTCCCCATTTCCCCTCTCTAAAACCCCCATCTCATCCCCCCTCTTCCTTTTTGCTTTTATATTATTTTAATTTCATACAAGTATTAAGATCAGTTCTAGGTTGAGGAACTAGCAATACAGTAGATGCAAATAGTCAACAAACAAGCAAAACAATAAACATTGATTGTCAAAGAACAAGCAAGGCAGTAAACAGAGTCCCGTGATCACCCCCATGATCACTATATCTAAGGGCTTATCAGAATAACCAAAATATCTGAGCCTACTTCCCTGTCCTAGCCCAAAGTCATTTTCATGCCTGAAGCCTACTTCTTTGTTCTAGCCTAAGATTTATATTCCTGCCTGTAATTACTTCCTTGTTTTAGCCTAGGATTTAGATTCCTGCCTAAAATTTCTTCTTTGTTCGAGCTTAATGTCAGATTCCTTCATGCAACCCATTTCCTTGTCCTTGGAAAATGTCAGATTCCTTCCAAGCAGCCCATATCCTTGTCCTTGGCCAATGTCAGATTTTTGCCAGTCAGCCCCAAAAGCGCTTTGCCTCTCCCCCTTTTTTATTTCATAAACAAGACTGATCCTGTCTTAGGTCATTCTGACAGGAATGCCTTCCTTATCTGTTATGGAATATGCATTATCAAAAGCAATGCGCATCTGTCTTAGGTTGGTAAGATTCTGTGCAGAATCTTACCCATCCTTGGCTTGCCAGTCTGTTAAATTAATAACTCTGTCTGGGGGTCCATTTTTAGTTTCAAGCCATGTACTTTGGCTGCCAACATGTTGATACTCTTAAAGTCAAGCTTTAACACAATAGGCAGGAATAAAAGTATTCCCAGGACAAAAAGGGTTATATTCCATTCTTGAAGCTTGACAAAATAGAAATACTGACCTCAAGCCATGTATAATTTTTTTCAGCATTATCTGCAGCATCAAAGCTCAGCAGAGTAGCATTCTTCAAATTCAAAATCTCATTATGCAAAGTTAAAACATCCAGAGAGTTGTTAGAATTATGTCAAATACTCTATAAGTGTCTTTAAATTTTTTTCTAATTATATTGAGTATCCTTGTAAATTTTAGAAGTAACACAACTCCATTGGTATTTGGTATGACACTGGAGATGGCTCCTTACCCTTAAACTCTGAACCTCATTCCAATAATTTGAATAGGATAAAGAGCATCAATCAGTTGTTCAAAATGCCTATCTAAATCCTCTTGTATACTCAACACATTAGTAACATTTTTTGCTAAATGATTAACAAAAGTAGCTGTCTTAATTTCTCATGTCAAAGCAATTGGAGAAGCAGTGGTGCTAGCAATTAATGTAATTAAAGCTGCTATAGCAACAATGATGAAGCCCAGTACCCTCTTGCTTCTGCTTAAAGCCTAACTTCATTTTTCCAATACTTGTAAGCTTTTTTTCAGAAAACCACAGTTCTGTAATACTCAGGGCAGTAAGACAAAAGCTGGTTGATAGATCCCCATTACAGACATGCCAGGTTTCAACACACTGACACAATTAGAAAGTATAAAAGCAATGCGACTTACAATAAATGCTGTAGAAGAGACAAAAGTAATTTTACCTTGACAATTAAAATATCCTCATCATGTGCATTAACACTTGTTTGAAATCCATAACCAGTCCCAAATTTATCTCTTGCAAATATAACATCATAGTGTACTGCAGCTAACTTCCAAATATGTCTCTGAAAATGTCCAGAACCAGCTTTCCAAATGAAGACTGTTATTTCCAATAGTGAATTTATTTCTAGACCAGTACATGAATAAGTCCTAATATCACCTTTAAGAAAAATACAAGAATCATTGTAACTACTCTTTTTGATTCTCTGTCCCACAAAGTCTAAAAACTTAAGGCAAGGCAGCATATACCATCTAGGTTATAGGAAAGCAAAGGTAGTTCAGAAACATATGTCCAATATAGCTCTACAGTCACCACTGTCAGGGCACTTAGCAAGCTCACAGGTCAGCATCATTCTTTGTCTCAGCATAAGCATGTCTCACCAATCACTCTGGCAGCCACCATGCTTCTTCAGCATCCTGCAGAAAAAACACAAACATGCCTTCTTCCTCATATTAGGTCCCTGGTCAGGATCATGCCATATGCCAGTAAGTGGATCCTTCCTTTTCACCTAGGCATACATATGCCTAGTTGAAGGGTGCCATCGATACTCAGCAGAAAGTTCCTTGGTATCCAAATATTTTTAAAATTTTAAAATAAAAAATGCATGATTTAAATAAATTTGTGGTATATGAGGATATACCTCCCTGGTTTTTTATTCTATGAAGATACATAACTGTTTTAAAGTTCCATGAGCCCCTTCCACAATACCTTGTCCTTGAATATTATATGGAATCCACATAGTAATACATTGTTGACAAAAAGTCTCAAATGCTCAACTACATTTGCCATTTCCATTATCTGTTTTTTTTTTTATTGGATATTTTACTTATTTACCTTTCAGATGTTATCTCCTTTCCCCATTCCCACCCCCTGAAGCCCCTTATCCCATCCCCACTCCTCCTACTTCTATGAAAATGTGCACTTACCCATCTACCAATTCCCACCTCCCTGATGTTGAATGGGAGGAAATTTTATTCTGTAAATATGACTTAATCATTCTATGTCACAATTGCTTGCTTTGAGGTCCTCCCTGAGGCAGAGTAACAGGAAAAATGTTATTCAAGCCATTAACAGAATGGTTTCCAGCTTCTAGAAATGAGTTAGAAAACACAGGATAACATCTGAAATGTAAATAAAATATCCAATAAAAATAAGGAAAAAAAAAAGAAAACACAGAGACATTGCTATTCCACACACATGCACACATGCACACACAAAAAAATATTACCAGAGGAAACTATCATGAACAAAATCTTGTTTTCTGTTTATTTTTGAATGCCACAAATGGCTTAATTAATGTATATATTTTATAAAATATATAACTTGTTCTCAAATATATATATATATATATATATAAATGCATACATACGTACATACATAAATACATGTTTATTTAAAACATCAAATCTCAAGATCAGAAGCCTACCTACCTAGGCAACTTTGAAGGGAACAGCTACAAAACATAAATAAAGTTGAGATATGTGCTTAACGTTTGTATAATAAATATGTTGAAGTTGATTTTAAGATTTGAGAATATAGAAGAATTAGAATATCTCATTGAATTCTTTTCTTAATTCTTATGTATATGTATGTCAAATGGTAAGCCAGAGTACTAGACTTTTTTTTTAGTACTGTAATAATGTTTCCCAATTCTTTTCCTAACTTCTACCCATCTAACATACCCTGTCCTTTACCCTTACATCATTTATCCAACTACTGTACTTCAGTAGAGGTTTCTTATCAAGTGATAGTTGATCTGACAACCTAATCCAAACAGTATGCTTCTGTCTTTTTAGCCCCTTTTTGGGCTGCAGAACAACGCCTGGAAGCATTGATAGGTGTCATAGGGTGGGTTCTTGATCTAAGCCTAAAGAAGAGGGGTGTGGACACTCTAGGGACCTTCAGAGTGGAGGTGCGGTGCACAAGGTTACTTAGAGGGAGTCTTGCCTCTCTTCCCTTCCAGGGCACATGTGAATACCCTAAGACTTCCCAACTTTCTGTCTTTTGACTGTTGCAGAAGTTTCAAGTGCTGTTCAGATCCTGCAGACTTGACTTCTGTAAGTCACCCATTTGTTTTCCCCTCCTGTGAAGACAGCCCCCAGAAGTTATTTTCCCTCTTAAATTTTTCTTGAAACAAAGAGAATTAGCTTGCTGTTAAGAACAAAATCGTTAAGTGTTCCACTTTCCTCCATGCAGTACACAACCCAAGGACAGAGCAAATGCTTGCCCTCAAGGATGTTACCATCTCTTTCAGAGCACTGTGTGTGCATTAGCATTTTAATAGTGCCATAATTCTGTGGTACTGTTAGACAAGCCTTATTTAATTGGGCTCAACTCCCACATTTTATTCCAGTGAAGACTCATTGGCAACATGGATTAGCATTTGCCAGTGGGAAGCAGCTATTAACCTTGATATATGTGAATACTCTCACATAGAATGTCCATGCTCTGTACAGAGCACATTTCTAAGAAATAGCATGAGGGAAGCAAAGAGTGGGGAGAGGCACAGCCATGCTCTGTTTAGTAATGCTGATATAGTTGCAAGTAGAGTAGAGAAGTACTTCCTGACACCAGGGCACAGGTACAAGATCAACTTTCTGTGATTAGTGACAAGCCATTGTTATTCTGCCAGAGTATCAGAAGAAAATGATCTTACTCCAGTAAAATGTACCATCATTAAATACTAAGCAGGGAGATACTGAATCAATTGATTATGCTCTTTATCGAATCATCTAGATTTGAAATAAAAGCATTGACCCTTGTTGTGATGTTTAAGTAACAAGATTACCACTGCTAAATAGGATATATAGGTTTCAGAAAGTACAAGTTAGTATAAATCATATGTAAGAGCCCATTTAATTTCTAAAACTGCCAAATACTGATTACTCAAAATTTCACAACTTGTGCTATTGGCTCGAGAAGGCATCATAGATTTGTCAAAGTCAGTAGTTCTGCCTTTCCACCCTTGACCCTCTTATCATTTAGTGAATGTAGGAGTCAGTATCCCTTGAACATATCAACTCTAAGTGCATGGTAATAACTACATTGACATACAATCATCAGACGCCATGAATACCGGTCAACTATGGTTCTCACTGATATAGCCACCACACACATTCTCATAGCCCTCATATGCTTGAACAATCAAGATTTCTAATCATAGGTAGAGATAGATATCAAAAAGAAAACAACAAACAAACAAACAAACAAACAAAGGCCCTCCTTCGCAGAGATACTCTGCTTGAGCTGTCCTTCTTCTTCTTCCCAGATTCAGACAGAAGGCCAGCAGAAACACAGAGTGCATCTTTCCAGGCATCCAGGAATACTGACTCTCAGCCACCCCTCACACTCCCTGCAGCTCTGTCTCCTGAGTTAGTATCCTGGCAGTTTTTATTTGTTGTTTCTTTGCTGCTCTTTCTTAGCTTTTCTTTCCTTTGATGTCTCTAATCCCACCAATCTATACTCAGGTGACCAAACTTTCATCCATAATCTGTAGTATACAAAGTAAAGGAGGGGTGTATAGATTCTAGGATTTTCTGAGCACCTCAAATAAATCCTTGTTAGGCCCCTCACGGATGCCTAGAACCATGAGCAGAAAATGAAGTTAAACTGATCCCGATCGATATACCACAAAGCAGTCAACTGTGTTCACTGACAGGCAATAAACAAATAAGGAATTGCTCTTCCGATTGTTATTAAAAACTTCTTTTAAGAATTATCTTTGACTTTTGATCCTAATGCTACTGAATCACAAGGTTTGTTGTTTCTCCTTCCCACTGCCTTCTGTCAGACAGAAGATTCAATGGGAGTGAATTCGTCCTTCACTAAGTGACAATCACCTTTTAGATTGTGACAGGACTTACTTTTCTTGTGACTTCCTTCTGTTACATGGTTCTGAACTGCCACACTTTGCTCTGTGTTGGATTAAGAACAAATACCTATTTGGTAGAAACAAGGCTATGTTTCTTTAAAGGAAACAGGATAGAAATAACTGCATTTTCTCAGTCACATTAAACAGAAAGGTTAAGCTCCGACTGACAGGAAAGATGTATTTGCAAGTGATTAGTTATATTTCTATCATACTGCTTGCCTGTGTTCTTCCTTTGATGTCTAAACAAAGCACTTGAGCACGCTGGGTTGTATGCTCTGATGTTGATTTATAGGTAGAACTGAATTCCAAACACTAAGCCAGTAGGTATGCTTTAATAAAAAGCACAGACTTTCCCCCTGCTGGTTAGTGTGTGACTAAGCGATCCTCTTTTCGGGGCCTCAATCTGTCAAGACAGGTGTACAATGGGGGAGTCCTTCAGGCACAAAGACCCTAGCTATGCACCGAGGGCCATGCACTGCTCAACAGGATAGCTGGGTTTTAAACCCTTTGCAGGAATTTTAACAATGTTAAAAGGAAAACAAAAACTGCCTTTTGTCTAATGGTGATGCTGACACACGCACTATCATTCAGAAGTAAGATGTAACTGCTAGGAAGAAGCTAGAAATCACCATGCAATCAAATGACAGATGAAACTCGGACCAAACAGTGCCAGTCCTGATGCAAACACTTCAGAAGGAATGGTAGAGCATCTTCCTCAGGCTTATCCAGGCCTTTAGACTGACATATCTCAGTGAGCTGGAGAGTAGGGATCCAGGCAGCCTTGTGGGCAGCTCAATAAAGCTATCTGGTCAGGACACAAAAGGAGAACAAAAATCACACAATAGAGATATTTTGTTAAATTAAAAGAGGCATTCCCATCTGGAAAAGCCCAGGGAGATGATATGACTCTAATCATATAATAAAGCCTTGTGCAAAACCTTAGTCTGTTGACTTCAGTTTGCACAAATTCACAGCACCATACATCACCTAGAAAGAAGAGATTCAAAAGAGAGAATTTCAAATGCATAATTATTATACGTGAAGTACATTAGCCAGATAATGGACTGGAATATCTACTTGACATTTCATGTCTGGGTTGTAACTTCAGAAATGAAACTGTGATAAGATTTTTTTTCAAGTCAGAGACTGTATCTTCAGCGCAAACAAGTCTAATGACAGTGTATTCCTCCTCTTGTAAAAAATTGTATAGGATGTATAAAGAATAGAAAAACATCACACAATAGCATTGGCTAAATTTAACCTCTGCTTTCTTACCCCAATATAAGAATTTGTACAGAATTTGTATAATAAATTAATATTTCAGAACAATGCATTGATTGTATTTTGCTTTTTTTTATCTCATTTATCTTTTCCTATGAGCACATATCTAGAAAAAAACAATAGCTTCATATCAGTGCAGCAGTCGAAAGCATCAACTTTCTCTGGTTTGTTACTTTCATCAAAATTATATTTTGAATATTATAGATTTAAATATGTATCCTCTTTCTCATCAGTTTCATCTGATCAAACACTCTTAGCATGTACTCATTTTTCTTACTGCTTACTATTCTATTTATCTAGTTTTTCTAACTTCGCCCCGCTAATTTCAAATCAGAAATTTGGAGATCTTCCTCTTTTCTCTAAGGGATTTAGTGCACTCTAAGTTGTGCTTTCTTATAGTTAAACTGTAAAAATGAGAAGAGGATTTGTATCCGTCCTCACTCAAGTCAGACCACTATAAAAAATAATCTAAGGATTACAGGGTACCCTAATAAACTCTTGTCTATAAAATCGCATTTGGACCTGATGAGTTGGCTCGGTGTGTTTTCTACTTGATGTGCAAGTTTGATCCCCTGAATTTGATTCCCAAACACCACAAATACAAAGGGAGAGATCCAATAGGGTAAGATTGTTCTCTGCACGTACAACCATGACACATGTACCTCCACAGATATTATAGTCACATATAACACAACACCAATAATAGCAATAATTTATAAATGTAAGGCTTAATTATAAGTGTTGCCTAGGTATCTTTAACCAAAACTTTTCGCAATTTTCAATTCAATGAATATCTAAATCCAGTCCGAATCATTATAATTTAAACCCATCATCCATTCCTATTTTTGTCTGTCAGTATGTATACATGCCCCTAACTTCATTTGATTAACTCCCTTGACTTAATTTATTTTCTTCTTTATAGTCATCTATTAAAAGTGCATCTCTGTTATTTAATTCAGAGTCCACATACTTTGACGCTCAGGCCACATGCATTCTGGAATGCATTCTGCTTTCATATGGCTCTCAAGCTAAATACGATTTTGCATTTTCTAAATTTGGTAAAAGAAACAAAGTGCTATGCAACACACTTCTAGCTCCTAGATCCTAAAATACTGCTTGTGTCTTTACAGCCAGTGCTGGCCTCATATCCTACGTTCGTCATTATGATGCCAGCACCAGTTTCCGAAAACAGGTTTTTATGCCTCCGTACATATGTGTACTAATGCTTCAGGCACTACCAGCAGTGCGTTGAAGTAGGAAAGAGACAGTTTTCGATTCCCATACACAGGTTTGGAAAACCCGAGTTAAACACAATTTTGTTACTGTACTCAGTTTTTCACATGGCAAGCCTGAAGAATATATGGCAAAATATTTTATATTTCAGTCTTACTACTAGTGTAGAATTGTTTTCTAAACTTAGTATTTTTTATGAAAATTTGTTTAGACAAGTTTCTTGAAAATCCAGAGGAAACACTGTCATTGACAAAAGTGTGTTGTGACAAATTTATTCCGAACACACGGATAAATTCTCATTATGTTCCTGCAATTTTCTTACAGAATTAATTCAGCATGCAGTCATATTAACCATTCAGTGTGCATATGCAAAACATCTATTTAATGGGAGGTTTTTTAACACAACTTTCTGATACTGATACTAAAACGTAAGATAAGGCTAGAACTGTAAAAACAAGCATAGAAAATAATCATGTGATGGTAAATCGGTATTTTATATACTTTTCAAATTAATTTTTTTTCTCTCCCCTCTCCTCAGTACTAGGGAACAAGCCTAAGGTCTTGTACCTACAAGGCAAGCACCTTGGAAGGCCATAAGTTCTGCAGCTCTATTCTCTAGTATCATTCATTTGAGGGGAAAGACAATGTTCAGTGGAATAAAATTTGTTACTGCTTGAGGAAGTTGTCTGATAAACTGTCCTGGTTTCCTGGCTTGGAGTCTATCGTTTGAATATATCTGAAATAAACCTTCACTCTCTTGACTTTGAAACAAGCTATTGACTTTCAAACTTTACTCCAGCTGTAGGATTTCTTTAAGTTTTGGGCTAACCTGATTACCCATACAGCAAATATTCTAAATAATTAGAAGAGTTAATGACGTGTGCCTGTTCATATTTTGATCTACCTTTAAAACCTGAGAAAACTTTAGAAAAATATAAAACATAATCCTTATGCATAAAATGGAAAAATTGGTGTTGGAGAGATGCCTCATCAGTTTAGAGTGTTTACTCCTTCTACAGAGTGCACAAGTTCAATTCTCAGCAAACATGTCCAGGAGACCCAATGTTCTCTTTTAGCCTTTGTAGTCAATGCATCCATATGCATATACAAACACAGAGATAAATATATGCATACATATACATAATTTAAAAAATATAAAAAATTATAAAAATGTACATAATAAATCAAAATTAACCATTAAAAAGTTGTCAGAATTTGTTTACAGTAGTTTAAATAGATGTTGTGATCATAAGATCTTTGGGTACTGATAGGTAACAATCCACTAGTATACATTAGACTGGAAGACATCTATAGCATCTTGAACTTTATCTACAAAGTGCTTTTACATCTCTTTTTTGTATGCAAATACTCCACATTTAGACTAACATTTTATGTATTCCGCTACTTTCACAAATCTTCACACACACTTTCCAAAAAGCTACAGAAACTGGAAAAGGAATCTTTCCCCTGGAACTGTAGAACCCAGCATTTTATTGCAAGATACTGTGCCAGCAGTATCAGTCTGTTGTTTCATTAAAATATTGACAGAATTTATCATTTAAAATCACATGCAAAACACTATCTGCATTTTATGCCTTATGAATCCAATTTGATAACTGAATTTTTATTTCTGTCCAACACTGCAGAAAAATCAGTGTGCAATACTGTCTGCTGGCTTAGTGTAGTAAGAGGCTCACTTGTTCTCAGTAATCCCATAAAGGCAGCATTTGTAGAATGATAGAAGCAGGAAAAGATAACAAATGGTATATTATTGCTAAAGATACTAAATATTCAAATGATGAAGGTCTGCATGGCTTCAGCAATACAGAGCACTAGAGATAAAGGGTAATAAAGAGACAGTCTATGCAAAGGAATGAATAGCCTTGAGGACTGGGATTAAGTCCTAAACGTCTCCATCACAATGAGATACCAACATCATTCATCTAAAATAATTTATTCTAATATTTTAGCATGCACCCAGAAATATTTTATAATAAAAAGTCTTCATTAAAAACGTATGAGAATATATTTTATGCTTCACATGCACAGAACGAAGGAGATATCTTCATCCCAGTAATATTAGCCAAATTCGTTGGCATTTTTGAATGATATTAAGTCTTAAATTTGTATGAACTTATTGTTGCATTTTTCACAATATTCATTTAGAATCAGATAAAGCTATTACATCAATCTTTTTTTATAGCAAAATCTTTCTATTTGTACCTAAGAAATAAAATCAAACTTACTTCCAAGTTAATTTCCAAATTCTGTACTAGCATTTTCTCTCTTTATTCTGACATTACCACAGTAGTATTTTCTTCTGCCAATTCTGAAATATAAAATGAGAAGTCCGCTTTTATTAATCTAGTTAGAGGAATAAACTTCAGACTTCTAAGACACAGCAAAGAAATTGAGTCAGGCAGGAAAAAAAAAATAATGAGAAAGTTAGGATGCCTTCATGAGCAGCCAGAGTCATTTTGTGTAGAGATTTCCCTCAAGCGACCAAATCGAGCCCAAACAAGCCTATTTCTCTGAAACTTGCCTTACCCGCCATTCCGTCACAAAATACATTGTAATAATATCATAAAACAGCTTGAGACGAAGAAAGATTCTGATTGACTGTTCAGCATTCCAAAAGGGTAGATTAATATCTGTGAATCTCACAGCTGACGCATTTTAATGCAAACTTGCAGTTTGTGGGAATTGAATCTGTCCGCCAAAATCATTTATTTATATATAGAAAATGGGGGGGGAGAATAGACATTTCATAAAGCAATGAGTCCAGGGGATGCTGTTATCATGAGCTAATCACATCCCATGGGCATGATAGCACTCAGCTGTGTCCCCTGTCTTGTATGGCTCCAGAGGAATGATTATCTCATGATAATAACCCTTATCCTAGCTTAGTGGGTAATAAAAAATATACTTTCCCCCCAAGTTCTTGAGTGTTTATTCATCAGCTAACTTTTTTTCCTCTTGAGTTCTGGATCTATGTTACTTCCTGTATAGAAAACGAAACAAAAGCAACAGAAAGCAATAGCTCTGTATTTTGATAACATTTTTCTGTTCGCAAAGTGGGGGACAGTGTGGGATTTTATTGATCTGACTAGGAAATAGCAGCATAGCAGACAAGCTCCGATCTCCTGAGACCGGTGTATAGAAGATCCATACCTGCTCTGACAATTCATGGACTGTCGAGGCTGGTTAACTCACTTTGGAGAAACAAATGTATCTGCAGCCTAAAAAACGTGAAGAGAAATACATGCCTATATAACACCATACTTGTTTTGTGCTATAAGCTAATGTGCATAATGCTACACCTTGAAACTTGAAATATGATTGTCCTCTTTAGTCGAAACATCTATCTGTGACCTTCACACTATCTAACTGCCAAATGTGTCAACTGAGATTCAGTGTCTTGTCAGTCAGAACAGCAGGAGATGCAGTGCTTTCTGTACTAGCAATTTGGATACAGAGGCAATGTGAAATCAGAGGCAAAGCTGTGGAAAAACAGAGCCTCTAAATATACATGGAGCAAAAAGGAATTAAGAAGTAGTATAGTGAATCACATCTGAGAGATATGATATTTTTGATTTTGCATATCTCATAAAAAATCTTCAAAAGACTTCATTGTTAATAGAGATTTATTTGTGCATAATTAGTTTCAAATGTATCATTATTACAGTATTTTCTACAAAACATGCTGTGAATAAGGTTCAATTTTACATTATAACAAATGTGAATATATGCAGTTTTGGATGTTTTAAAAATTAGGGCTTTATCTAAGAAAATAATTAATGGCTCATTAAACATAGTGTAATCAATGCAAATGACAAGCAAAGAACATTATATAGATATAGGAAAATGTCACAATGAAACCCATTATTATGTAAATTAATAATGCTAATAAAAACATAATATATGTACTTTGTAATATAAAATTAAATGTCAGAAAGCAACACTACTGTGTCTTCATGCATACAATTTTCTTTTTGTTGAAAGCTTAAATCTCCCCAGATCAATTTCTACATGTTAGCACAAATATAGAGAGAGCAATCATCGTGCTTTATGTCGTAAAATGATAGCAATAGATATCAGAGGGGCTGATGGGTATCTTTGCAGGACAAGTGAACATGGACAATTCCTTTTATCTTCCCACTTATCAGTTTGATCATTCTAGTTAAGGGTTTGTATTAAAAGATATTTTAAAGTCTATTCAGATCTAATTTTAGAGCAGGACTATATAAATACAGTATTATTCTACAGTATATAGTATTAGTATACTATTATCCAATTATTTCATTTCAAGCTTTCTGAAAGAAATGGTAGAAACCAAAGTGTCACATAAATGGAAGGCCGAGTACACAGAGAAAAATTAAATACACAGAAAAGGGAAAAGATATGGAGGACATCTTTGCTTGCTAGTAGGTGGTTGAAATGTCAGTTACATTGTCCCTTTTTTTCTGAAACAAGAAACAATGTTTGATACTAAAATTAGACCATTTACCAAGACTATTCTAAAATTTTAGATTGGCAGAACATCAGTATATGGTTACTGATACTCTTCCGACTTTGCTTTAAATATTTTTCTACAATTTTGTAGAGAGAAAGAAAGAAAGAAAGAAAGAAAGAAAGAAAGAAAGAAAGAAAGAAAGAAAGAAAG
>NW_021604617.1:14927317-14936520 GCF_004785775.1 Grammomys surdaster
AAGAAAGAAAGAAAGAAAGAAAGAAAGAAAGAAAGAAAGAAAGAAAGGAAGGAAGGAAGGAAGGAAGGAAGGAAGGAAGGAAGGAAAGAAGGAAAGAAGGAAAGAAGGAAAGAAAGGTGAGAGAAAAGAAAAACACAGCACATGAGATGTGAAATGCAGAAGATCAAATTTTAAAGCTACCTTTAGCTCCATAGCAATTCAGTGGACTAGGCTACATGGTACACTACCTCAGAATTTAAAAAATAAATAAAAATTTAAAATCTCCCCAAAGAAACCCACCATCAACAAAAACTAAACAAACAAATAGAAAACTAATTGACTTTTTCCAGCTAATGAATAAAAAAAGTCCAATACCAGAAATTAATTACCATTTTTAAACTTGTTGGCCAGTGAGTTTCCACAGACCCACAAACATTACAGACTATTGCCAATGCTGTTGCGTACCCCCCAGAACTTGAAAGTATGAGCCCATTCCTAAGATACCATGTACTACAGTCCATTAAACCTTGAAATATCAAGCTTGAAGTGACTGGGAAGCTTAACCTCTTTTGACTAGCTTTCACAGTGCTAAAGGTACTATGCATTCTACCTGAGATCATCAATAAACAAACTTGCCTAGCCATGAACACTGTGATCTACAATGATGACTGGTCTGGCAAGAAATACCCAGTAATGAAATAATGGCATGAACATTAAGGATATAACAAACCAATTTTTGGTTTTATTTAAGACTCACTACACAAGATAAAAGCTATGTTTGGACCCATTATTGAGTCAAAGACAAATAGCCTACGGCTAAGCAAGTCACAGAACCTAGGGGAGAACTAATTGGTATTATTCTGCTAAATAAACATATCATTAAGCCAATTCCTTATGACTATTATTATAGCCCCATCTAATGTTCCTCTCAACATTTATCAGAGAAGATATTATTTATAGTTGATGAAGACTAACACCGAGACACTCGGCTGGTTAAGTTGCAGAGAATACTAGAATATGGGATACTTGATGATAAATGGAGAATCTAAATCCTACCCCTTTTCACAAGGATCTGGGAGCCTTGAAGGAAAGGTGACAGAAAAACCCAAGAGCTGAAGGCAGTGGATGGATGTTTACAAAGAAATTCACTCTTCTGGATACAGCATGTAAGCCACACATGAATTTACAGTGGTTCATGTGTACATGGTATGACAACATATACAACACGGACAAACCAGATGAAATTCCAACAAGGAGAGAGAAGTTAGGTACCATATCCCATCCTTAGGGAATTCGTGACTGAAATTTGACTACTACTGGGAGAGGGAAAGTAAGCTTACTAGGGTTGTCCCTGGTAAGTCAAACACTCCAATGAAAGGCCAAATATCTGAGAATATTTGAATAGCACAACTTGGACATTTGCTGTAAAGAAAACAAAAACAAAAACAAAATTAACAGAAAATAAATTGGTGCCTAGTGAGTGAGAGTTTCTGGGGAAGAGAGCTATATTTTCAAAATATATTATAAAAAAATTTTAAAGAACTAATCATAGCACAAAGACTAGTTAAGTGTGAATGTCACATAGTCAATTTAACTATACCATCAGGTATAGAAATATCTTAAGGAAAACTGGCAGTCTGTGAGAGATAGAAGGGAAGTGGATCAAATTATTAAACTCACAAATTAATGAAGGAGTATGGACTGCCAGTAATGTAGCATCATAGGTATCAAAATTTTCAAAACCCTAAATGAAACCAGAAAAACAGACACCAGAGGCTAATCAATGCTTAAGACAAGATTAGCAAAGTAACTGAGGAAAGATGTCTCAGCCACAAAGTACTAGGTCTCTATGAAGAGAAGGAAACTGCAGGGGTGATGGTTGATGGAGTTTAAAACAGGAGAACAACCAAGGTCTAATAGCTACAGAATGGAAAGTAGGCTGGCTAAGTGGAGAAGAGCAACAAAAAGAGGAAAGGGAAGAAGCTTTCCTCCTTAGAAAAGAGAATGCAGAGATGTGAGAAGTGGGGTGAAAGGGTGGGACTGGGAGGAAAGGAGGGAGGGTGACAGCAATTGGGATGTAAATGAATACATGAATAGATTAATGAAAGAGAGAAGAGGAGGAGGAGGAGGAGGAGGAGGAGGAGGAGGAGGAGGAGGAGGAGGAGGAGGAGGAGAAGGATCAAGAGGAGGAGGAGGAATAAGGTTTCCCTTTCTGCAATGGGGGAATACAAGCTCAGAGACTCAGAAAGAACTGAAAGAGTACTATTCCTGACTAACACTCCAACCCAATCCTTTCTGAAACAGGCAATTGTAATAAAATTGGCCTAACTGGAATATAAGCTGTACAAATATAGATGGAAAGAGAAATGGGAGATCAAAGCAACAAAATTAACAGTTAGGGACTGAACAACAGGAGATGAAGTTTTCTGACATTGGGTCAAACTTTTCCAGTGCCCTCACTCATTTTGGAATTCTCCCCAAGATAAATTACAAAATAAAATAAGCAATAGAAACTAATCAAGGTCAAATCCAACTCATACTTTATTAAAGATTAAGAAGAAAATAGAAACAGAATTCATGGCACTAGGTAATAAAATTGTAGCAAATATCCAATAAAAAATATAGTACAGAGACTTACCAAAAAGTTTTTATTTCACAAAAACCTAAAAGAAATCAAGATATTAAACATGGAGCATAGAGATAAAGTGAGAATATCAAATGACAGAATTTTCAGAAAAGTTCAAATTCTAAAAGAACACATGAGCTTCAAAAAAACAAAAGATAATGATGTAAGGGAAATAAAAATGGAAAACATAAGATATCAGAATTTAAAGGTAAATGGTGATGTTGAACATATTTATCCTGATCAGATAATCTTTTTAGATTTTATCTCTTTTATTTCTTTCATTTATTTGTATTTATATTTGGATGGATAGTTTGCCTGCATATGTCTGTGCCATAGTAGATGGCAGTGCCTTCAGTAGAAGAGAATATCAAATACATTAGAACTTGGAATATAAGGCATAGAAGCTGTTAGCTGCCAAGTGGGTGTTAAACATCGAAATTATGTCCTTTTGGAAGAGTGTACTGGTACCCAGTGTGTGTGCCATCAAGCAATCTCTCCAGTCATACAAAATTCATGTTAAAAGCCAAACTGTTAGGAAGAACAGAAAGAATGAGCAACCATTATATATCTTTTAATCCCAACACTTGAAAAGCAGGCAGATCTCTGAATTCTAGGCTAGCCTGGTCTACAGTAAGTGTTCCAGGACAGCCAGGGCTACACAGAGAAACCATGTCTCAAAAAATTAACAAAAAAAAAAAGAAAGAAAGAAACATTTTACACTTCTAATTCACTAAAGCATAATTTATCCCCAAATCAGAAACAATCTCAGTGAATAAATGGATAAAGAAAGTATAATTCAATATGTATAATTTTATGTAAGAATAAAATAATATTCCTAGAATTTTTATCAAACAATTGTGGTAGTAAATTCCATGTCATGATGAATGAATACATGGACAGACTATAAAGTACAGAAACACACCAGCACACTCAGTGCCAACAGATTTTAACAATCTTGCCAATATATTCAATCAAAAACTCTAATAGAGTAAGAAAATCAGCAATAATTAGTAATGATCTAATAAGGTGTAATTATTTGAATCAGTTTTCATAAATTCTACTGTTCTGTTGGACCCTGCTATTAAGGTTATAATCTACTATGTCTAGACAGCTTTTCTTAGTTCAGCGCAAAATGGAGGACTCCCCTTTAGAGAGGCTTCTTCTTCTCTGTCTGATCTGGGAAGCAGAACCATCACTTCTTCTACATGGAATGTCACATAGTCCTTGGCAAAATTAGAAGTTCAACTTCCTCTCTTCAGATAAAAACCTGTTCAGTAAGCATCTGGAATTTCTGGAGTGCCTTTTCATGAAAATGAGCCAGTATCTTAAGCTTCAGCCAATGATTTACATTCCCCTTGAAAACCCCTTCCCACTCTCCAAGGTTCATATACAGGCCCTTGTTCACCCAGAATAAAATATGTGCACACAAGCTCTTTCACTAATATAATCTAAGAGAGTTGTTTCACTGAGTATTGTCTAAGAGGACTGTTACATTAATATCGTCTGAGAAGGCCTTCTACCCCTGGTACTCTCTGCCAGACTGAGATCCTGCTTCCCCACCCATTCAGTGCTCCACTGTATCCCTTCCTTCCTGGTGTGCCCCAGTGCTTGAACACCCTTAGGGAGGAAGTGGAATGCAGAACCACACTATTCTATTCTACCGGTATTACACAAATCAAGAGGTGAAAAAAATAAATTAGTGATGACAGATTGTAAACTTCTGGCTTCCTGCATCAAAGAATGGGAGTTGTGATGGTTCATCTTAATTGTGAATTTTGTGAGATTTAAAACAACCTAAGAGACATTTCTGGGTATTTCTGTGGTGGTCATGGGTTTTATGGTGATTTCTATGATGATTTTTATGATATTTCTCACAGAGCTTTTACTAAAAAGACCCACTCTGAGTCCGGGTAGCACCTTCCTGTGGACTGGGGTCCTGAACTCAATTTTATAAAAATAAAAGAAAAAATAAGCTAAGTATTTATCTTTTTATGCATCCTGACTGCAGATAAGTGGCCAGATGAGATAAGCTTCTGCTAAGTTGTCTTCTCTGTCAAGGTGGATTCTGTCCTCAAACAATGTGAAAAACAAATCCAACAAGCCAGTTCTCTTTTAAGTTTTTGTTGTTGCTGTTGTTGTTATTGGTGGTGGTGGTTTCGTTTTGGTTTGGTTAATTTGTTGTTCTTGTTGTTCTGGTTCTTTTGCTAAGGTAAAGCCTTGAGAAATGACAAAATTGGATAGGGGAGCCTTTGATGATCATATTAACATCTTATTGGCTATTCAATCCATATTAGTGATTGTCATAGTTAGTAAATAGGTGTATACCTTAGTCAAAGTCCATTCAAAAAATATGTTTTAAAATCAGTGCATTTTATTTTATGTAAATTTAATCTGAATTATTTTTATTAATTTTTAGTCTACTTACAAACTGATGGGTTTTACTATGATATGTTTACAGGTATATGTCAATATGTTCTTATTTGTTGCACTTCCCCCACTTCCTTCCCCATTCAGGAGATTCTGTCTCCATCTTGCTTGTCTCTTCTTAAACTCTAAATAATCCTCCCCAATATAATTGTATTTTTAATACACAACATAAGTGATGGGGTTAAGACGAAGTAATAAGAAAATAGTAGGCACCATAATATGGTTGCATCACTGATTGTTTCTATGGAATCCATGTGGCTGTGTGTTTGATCATGCTATTCTGAATCATTTGAGAGTGGCTGATAATTTCTTTGGTGTTGATATAGCTGTGTGGTTGGACACTATTTTGGTATCAATGTGTCTGTGTGTCTGATTATTCCTATGGCATTACAGTTTCATGCTTTCAATTAAAATTGTTAAGCTCACCATACATATATGAAATGCTAATATATACTTGCTTAATACACACACATACACACAAAAAACAGCATTGTGAAGGCCAGGAAGAACAAGAAGGTCAGGCCTATTCTTATTGTTGAACATATTAGGAGTTATTTTTTGCTTTAGTTTTTCCTATCTACCCTAAGATGTTCTACCTAGCTCATCCATAATCTTCATTAGAGAAAATAAGTAAGCTGAATTACTAACCAAACATTATCAGTCACTTTAAGAAAACTTATCACATAAGAGAGAAAACCACACCAAAAATAAATGTTGAATACATAAACCATTGCTCTGTGCCAATGGAAAACATCATTCAGAGGAAAAAGCGATAAATATTAGATAACCTAATACATAGCACAGTGGCAAGAAACAATAAGTACTATGAAGAGAACTAAAGGCAAGACATGTGGAACAGGGTGGATGTGAGAACACAAGGGGGTCCCGATAAACTAGCATATCATAAGTGTGGAATGAAGGAAATTGAAATTTGGTGAGGAATATGAGTGTGAACAAAGTGGTTTTGATCCACATTTACATTTTAAAAAAAGAAAAAATTTGGAATATTCCTGGGAAATAAGTTGATGTGTCTAGAATAGAACAGGGTGAATAGATTAGGGGACAGGAGACAGGAAGGCTAGCTATCGAGAGGTATTTCATTCTTATTCTATGATGAGGAATAACTAGTGTGTTCTGAAAATGTGAGTCATGGCACATTTAAAAGATAGCTGGGTTCACAGAATTGACACAACATGAGCAAAAGCTGAAGCGCTCAGAAAAGCCAAAAGATTTTTATAGTAATATTGGTGACAGTGATAGTAACTAACCTGTATCAAGTGATAGCAAGAAAATGAATGTGACATACTTGATAAGTAACAAAGTCATTTTAAACAAAGATGGAACATGAGGAAGAGTAGAGATGTGAGAAAATAATGATGAATAATCTTCATGTTTACAAGGTAAGTAAATAAGTATAATTAAAATCACTGCAGTTAACGAAACAAAAGTAATAGAAACTGCTGATCATGATCTTCAGCACATATAATTTTGGATATAAGGACATTTTGTAGAAATGCATAATCTAAACCAAACCTGCATTGAAACACAGAAGTCATTGAGAATAATTCTGAGAAACCAAGTCTTCAACTTACATATTTTCTGGAACAAAAATGAACTATATTATTTTGAGAACTGTGAGTACTGACCATGAAATATTTATCTGTGTTAATTTTTCCTTGTAACATTAAGAATTTATAGTCTTCGTGTTCTCTCTATGATGGATATGGCAATGAGTAGTAGGTGTGTCTTCTTAGAAAAATTGAAAGTAGTTGCTGTCCTGCATAATTCCTGATGAAGACTTGTCCCATGACTGTGCTATAATATGTATGTGATATCAATGAGATTTGATCTATGTTATAGTAAAGCACTGATTTTTTGGATGGCTTGTTGTCCAAATACAGTATTCTATTCTGATGGGTACAACTACAACTCAACCAAAAGTGGGAAAAATTACTTATTTTTAACTTACTTAATCATCTATATATTTCTTTTTAAATTGCTTGAAATAATATATCAAGACAATTAGAGAGAAATAAGGAAGAATATGATTGTAGATATTCGAACTCAGAAACATGGAAGAGAAGAGGAGCTTCTGTTAATAAGGAGTGAGGACAATAGAAGTACCACCCACTCACTCTTGTCTTCTCTAAAAGTCATTCAAGTTAGAATTCAAAGAGGACTCAATACCTCTAGATCTTAAAGAAAAATGAAACACAAGGCAATGAGAGAGAGAGAGAGAGAGAGAGAGAGTCAGAGAGACAGAGAGACAGAGAGACAGAGAGACAGAGACAGAGACAGAGAGAGAGACAGAGAGAGACAGAGAGACAGAAAGATAGAGACATAGGCTTCAGAAAAACTTTATGAAAACAACATGTGTTAGGCAAGGGGGATAGGTCACATGAGTTCATGGTCTTTAGTTTGAATATATAAAGTTCATATAAAGTTACATTTAATAATCTGTCACGGCACTAAAAACCTATAATTACATTATACACATACACACAACAGAATTATTTTTATTTAAATAAAACTCATTGCTGTTATATTATCTAGAATTTATTATCTCTATTTCCTTAGAAGGCAGGATTTTGGATCTTTATATGGTGATCAGCGTTAGGTTGCCACAGACAGTTCCAACTGAGCCATCTCATTGATGTTCAAATAAGATTAGTTGAAACATTATATCAGTAAAATATTATCTTCCTTTCAGATTGTAAACATTGTCATCTAAGGATGGAGAAAACAGGAAAATTTGAATAATAAATCCTACTTGCAAATGAAAAACATAACAAAAAATAGGTACTGAAATAAATTGAGAGATCTCAAAAAATGAAACACAAATGTCCGTGGAAAAACTAAATAAGTGTTCAATATCCTTAGTCATCAGGAAAATGCAAATTGAAACTACTAATGATTTCATCTTATACGAGTAAGAATGATCAAGATCAATAAAACAAATGATAACTTGTGCTGGTGAGAATACGGAATCCTCCATTGTTGATAGGAGTTCAAACTTGTACAACCATATGAAAATCCATGTGTCAGTTCCTCAGAAACCTGGAAATAGATCTACCTTACAATACAGCTATATGATTCTTGGGTATATACCCAAAGAACTCTATGTCCTAGTAAAAAGACAATTGTTAATTCATGCCTTTGATACTCTCTTCATCATAGCTAAAAATGGAACCATACAAGGTGTCCAGCATGGACGAATGGATAATGAAAATCAAGTATATTCACACAATGGAAAATTACTTGGTTGTTAATGAAATAAAATAACACAACTCACAGGTACACGGATGGATCTAGAAATAAATCATCCTGAGCAGAATACCCAGACATACAAACAAAAATGTATGTATTTGTTTACATGTATAGGCTTAACTTTTAAACCTTTCATAGTCATGCTACTATCCCAATAACCATAAACCATAAGTATAGAGTGACAAACTAGGGGGGAGGGAAGGTATTCCTAAAATAGGGAGAAATAAAATATGTAGTTATGATGAGATAGGAGGAGTCATGAACAGGAAGATTAAATGGAAACGGAGAGAAAAGAGGGGAGTAAGGGAAGGAATACATATGACTAGGGTCACTAATTCTAAGGGCCATTTGAAAGATAATACAGAAACTTACTCCAGTAAAAGCCTCTTAAAATACATACATATAAGAAAATGAATACACATAGCATCACCAAATGATGGGAGAGACAAGCCCCAACTAGATCTCTTGTGACAGTAAGTAAAATCTCCAGTGCTGGGAATAGATTATACCTAATTGAGTTGTTGGCCAAAGAGGCCTCTTGTAAATACCCAAATCACCCAAACAATTGCCAAGTATGTTGTTTGCTTTCTATAAACTGATGGTAAAGCACCATTGCTGAAGACAACAACCCATGTATTTCACTGAAGACTGAGAAGTTGACATGATGCTTAACTAGATATTTTACCTCTATTAAGTAGTATTTATGATACTTGAACGTATTCTGTATGTCATCAGAGGAGAAAGGTAGACTCGACTCAGCTACACACTCTCTGATTTACAATAGTAACCTGTCTGCATGATATGCTAGTGCAGTAATGGCATAAACATCTTGCAAATAACCAACCACTATCTTAAAGAGATAGATAGATAGATAGATAGATAGATAGATAGATAGATAGATAGA
>NW_021604617.1:14936530-14939193 GCF_004785775.1 Grammomys surdaster
AGATAGATAGATAGATAGATAGATAGATAGATAGATAGATAGATAGATAGATAGATATAGATGATATAGATACAGATTACATATAGATATAGATATAGATTATATAGGTAGATTTCTTAAAGTTTTACGATCCACTCTGTGAGATAAAATCTATACCTGACACTGCTCAGGTGTCCAAGAACCTGAGACTAGATAGAACATGAACGTAGGGGAAAATGAAACTATTTTTCTGCTAAATAACCACAGCAATAAAATAACAGTATTTAACCAAAGGCCCGCCCTGGGGGTATGAGAGTATAGCTGGATCCACTTTCTGCCACGATGATAAACCTTTTAAAACCATGGACTTCCTCGTGTCTTTGGGGCCCCGCCGTGGATAACCGTGGAGAAGGCCTTTGACTACCAAGTTGCTGCTTAATCTCCTGCTAGAAGATTTCTCTATGTTCTTTCCACAGAGGCCGCCAACTCAAGCAAGCAAGCTGAGCCAGCAACCCAGCTAAACGAGTGCAGTGGAACTCAGTCAAATTCGGGAGTCAATTCTGCCTCCCTGAGCGGTGGCAGACACCGACACCTGGGATCCACAACTCTTTCCAACAGGACTCACACCCACGAGCGGGTACTACAGCCCTGCAGTGGTCTCATATTTTCATTGTTTTTCACTTGTTCAGCTTTCATTCATATTATGTATTGTATGAATACTGTATGTTTTTTCTTGTTGTTAAAAGCATTTATTAACTTAGTACTTCATGAAAGGATGTTTTGCAATAGTTTTGTCACATAATACAATCAGAAAATTACCTGTGGTTCTAAGGACATATTCACTTCATAATTTAGCTTTACAAGCTTTTCAGAATTCTGAAATTTTCTTCAGACACTGACACAAATTAAAAGAAGAAGAAAAAGAGAGAATGAGAGGGAGAGGAGGAAAGAGGAAGAGAGAGTGAGAGAGGGAGGGAGAAAGAGCGGGAGGGAGAGAGGGGGTGTAGGGAGAATAGAGGCAGTTACACTAAGCATTGCCTGAATACCAAGCCAGTAACACACACAGAATGTTTGTATGCAGTTCTCACAATACCTAATGACATAATTACAACCACGCTGTTGTTTTCCTTCAGAATATGGAGGCCAAGAGAACAGGTGCAGAATACAGGAGAAAGCGGTCACAGATGGGGATTCGAGAAAGAATGGAGACTGAGAGGCAGATGCGCCTTGAAATTCTAGGTAAACCATCCCCACTTGTATAATGTTCATTTAGTGAGAGGACAAAGTTGCCACATTGAAGTAAAACTCATCTGAGGTCATATATAATCCCTAGTTTAATGCTTCTTTTTCATAGTCTTCCCTGGATAAAGATTTAGCTTCAAGGTAATGAAACTGAAGTAGCCATAAATACTACCTTAAAAACCTCTCTAACTGTAGAGATCGAGCACATATTTTCATATTTTATGACTGTTTTAGTAAAGTACATGCCGCACATTTATGTAGGAAAAAGAAATCTTGTCTTGGTCTCCAAATGTCAGGGCTCCTTATCTGTATGCAGAGCACAGCAGTGACATTTCATCCTGGCATCCCTCCCTTATCTGTTCTGAGGTCTTCAGTTAGAGCCCCAGGCCACATGTCCTATACTCACACTGTGGAGCGTGGTGGTAAACCAGAACTTACCCAGGCAAGTTCAAGCATCAGAGAACTGTGCTTTTGGGTAAAGGGTCTAGATTCTTTGCATTAGCCCTTCCATTATGACATTAGTGATCAGGGGCAAAACGTTTACCTCCAGCAGATGGCCCTACACCCACACACATACAGGCAGCACTAATTAGACTCTGGGTAAAAGAGCACAAGGACTTGGGAGGGGATTGGGGGTGGATTTGATCGAAACCTATTATATGCATATAAATAATACAATGAGACAATAACACAAAAGGTTACTCTTAGGAAAGCTATTATATTTGTTTATATATACAAATATTATCCTACGAAGTTATAGTTCGGTTAAAGAAAGGCTTATTCCCTCTTGTACCTTCATTTCCTCATTTTCAAATGGGAGATATTCAAGTCACCTCATACTTCCTTCTTTAGGAAATGCTTTGAGGAGAACGCAACACAAGAGATGTATTGCAATGTTTTGTTAGATCAGAGTTACAAAAGGAAGGAGAAGAAGCAGAGCTGAGCAGCGAAAATTACGACACATATCCAAAGTTAGATTTGGATAAGTCATTGAGGAAGATCTCAAGCTAGAACATTCTTTCAGATATGTTTAGTTAGATAAAATGACAAGTACTTTTAAAGCACACATTAATCAGATATTAGATATAACTGTGTTGATTTCAGACATGGCCTTGGGTTGAGTAGCTCCCCAAATGGGAAGCAATTTCTGCAGAGCAGTGATCTTAAATTTATGCCTGCTAGATTGGTTCTAATACTGGTGGTGGGTATTTCTTAAAATCTTAAAGATCTGTGTGGTCATTACAACATTTACCATGTTACAGTGTTACAGTACAAGAATCTCTGGAGGTGAGGAGACATAGATGATGGATAGATAGATAGATAGATAGATGGATGATAGATAAATATATAGATATATGTATGCTTAGATACATAGATTATTGGTATATGATAGATGATAGATAGATAGATAGATAGATAGATAGATAGATAGATAGATAGAT
>NW_021604617.1:14939203-14946703 GCF_004785775.1 Grammomys surdaster
GATAGATAGATAGATAGATAGATAGATAGATAGATAGATAGATAGATAGATGATATATAGAGTGTATCTTGGCCTTTATCTTTAGTCTTCTGAACATTAGCACTTGTGATTGTGTGATTGGCAGATGTCAAGGTTCTTATGCATCCCCCCTCTGCAGTATAAAATAGAGTTTATTTAGGTCATGGGGAAGGGAGTTGAAGTAGTAGTAGGAACAGAGAAGCACTGAATATTACTACTAATATTACTAATATTAGTAATATTACTGATGCTGAACAAATAGATAGCGTTATACAAAATATACATGGAAGGAAATTATAAGCCTAAAATGTTGGAAGTGAGGGAAAACCGGTTATAGTGAACATTTATTTTTATGACATTCTTTGACAACAGTTTTTGTGAACAGTTACTCCCCTATTCCTACTGTGGCACTGCAGAAAAGTCAGCAGCACCCATCTCTAATTCCTTCACAATTGTCTTGTGATTCACCTGAGGCAATAGTATAACTGTTTCTATTCTCTAAGCCCCATCAGGTCAGAAATACCTACATGATACAAGGTAAATGATTCAAGTCTTTGCCTAAGAATTTTCATCATGGAGAGGAAAGGAGAATCCATTTGCTCTAGTCCTCACAAACTTGGTAGAGAACATGCCCAGTAATCTCCCTCTAGTTAAATTCTTACTCTGGGACTTCATTATGGTCATCCAATGTGCCTGAGAAATTGCTTGAAGAGAGTATGTAGATGCTCTATTGCTCTTGCTTTCTCCTCTTGCTCCTGCTCTCTCTAACTTTCTCTCTCTTTTTCTCTCTCTCCCTCCCTCCCTAACTCCTTCCCTCCTTCTCTCTCTTTCTCTCTCTCTTTCTCTCTCTGCTCTTTCTCCCTTTTTCTGTCTCTACTACCACTTCAACTTCCCTCCCCATGACGTAAATAAACTCTATTCTACACTAGAGAAGGGGGGTGATGCAGAATAAACTTGACATCTTCCAATCACACAATCACGGGTGCTAACATTCAGAAGACTAAGAAATTTTTTCATGTTTTTAATTAATATTATTTCTCTCTCTTTCTCTCTCTCTCTCTCTCTCTCTCTCTCTCTCTCTCTCTCTCTCTCTCCCTCTCCCTCTCCCTCTCCCTCTCCCTCTCCCTCTCCCTTTCCCTCTCTGTGTGTCTATGAAATGACTAAGACACCCAACTCTTGAGCCCTCAGTCTTTTATCTTTTTTCCCAGTGTCATGCCATATTCTATAACAAATAGCAAAATGACACCTCACTTCAACGACAAATATAACAGCAATAATGAAAATCACCAAGGATTCTATCCTTACAACATGTCACCCTGACCCTTATACAACCAAATTACCCAGTGAAGCTTTGTAGACCCAGTGGACCCATATAGACACTACTAGATGGGGATAACTTATCCAGAGTAATAGCTGAGTGTCAATCATCTTGGGTTATATAGACGCTCACAATAAAACACTCTTTAGGTATGCTGTATAAAAACTCAATAGAGCAATTTCATATCACTCAGGCCTACTCAAATCACAACATGTTACATCTTGTGTTTTCTTATTAACTGAAAGACGTCAGAAATATAGAAATTTATCTAAGTCCCCACTTAGGATGTTAAAACAAAATCATATAGCTTAGATTTATTTTACAGTGGTATTCATTTGAATAAAGAACATATTTCAAACTTAAAGAAATGCTGTAGCATATTTTAAAAATTAAAGAACTTTTTCAAAAAAAAAAAGAAGAACGAAATCCTGAGATTTAGATGTCACATAATCCCACTTTAGAATTAGAAAATTGATTTTCCGTTAACTTTACTTAGACTTGATCAATGCCCTGGGGTCTCTTGCTTACAGCTGAGGCTAGCAGGGTGCTACAGAAAGACACTATGGAACGGTAGGCTGGAAAAACAGCCTGCCTTAAACTTTACCGAAAAGCCAGAAACCTCACTCAAGCTGATAAAATTAAAGCACTACAGCTTCTATACCTGTTTAGAGCTGGTTTGGGGACTGAATATCGAATTCGCTTATACAGAAGATACCTGGTGTATAATTGCTTACTTGGGAGGCTATGGAAGGAAACCTATAGATCTACGGCCAAGCCATAAAACAATTAAGGAAACATTGTTTGAAAAATTTAATAACTGAGATCCAATCTACTGCTACAGCATACCATTAACATGCAAAAATACAGCCCAAGTTCAGTTCCCAGTACCACAAAAATGTACGTAAGCTTAAGAGTAGGCTTCTCTCAAAATCTCTGCTAATATCACCATCTTCTGTAGTGTGTGAATTTAAATGTTAGGCGGAGTTCCCAGGTGTGAAAGGTTAAAGCTGAAACCTGTAACATCGAACATGTCTAATTTAGCTTCGAATCTCTGGAAACACCTAATAAGGAAACTTTGTTTTTAACTATCTAACAAAATAAACCTAGAGGCATGTGTCTTATCTGACTGAGGATTTAATTCCTAATATTTGTTATTTAAATCAAAAGCTTTTCTCTATTCAAATGTGATTGAATGTAGAATGACTTTCAACCCACATATTTGTCAGGATGATATAGACTGTACATTTAGTGAAGGACACTTGAATTTAAGCAAACTTTAACTTAGTTATTATTTAATAACACTAATTGAACAAGTGAACCTCCCTTTGTGGGTACTTTAACTTCCACCAACTAAAGCATAGTAAGCTTTATGTCAATTAAAGACTGTGCTTATGTTAATTGTAGTGTTTATCAACAAAATCTGGTCATTCTGTTAAAAATATAAAAGTGACCTATTAAAGTAATAGTGGAAATATTTTCTACATGTGTCAATGAACTTCCTCAGAGAAGGAATCTTCAAGGCTGGAGAGGTGCTAGGTCAATGGCAATCCTTTTTTTTTTTTTTTTTTTTTTTGTAGCTTCGAAAACCTGAGGTGTCAGCCAGCAAACACGGCTGCACACAAAGCGCTTGTGGGTGTACAATGAGAACAGGAACAAAATACTTGGGAACACTTCCTGTTACCTGTGTTGCTATGTATTGAGGGTGTGCATCGGAGAGAGGCATACATGTGCATGTGTTCGTGTTTTACTATAGGTCTATGGCATACCTGTCATCCTTTCTCAAGAGCAATTTTTATGTTATTCAGCAGTGTTCAGCTCTCAGACAGACCAGTGTTGCTTGCAAAGAATGCACCATCTTTTTTTAAGCTGGGAGCCAGCCAGACAATGCACTTCTTGGATGCGCCATCCTCATTATCATTCTGCCTGAGTTTTGACTGTTTCCTTGCCTCCTTGCCTCTCCAAAGGTCAGCCCCGGGTCTTCACTCCGCTACTAATGGGTGCACAAGCATCACTCTCAGTGCTCCTGCAGTGGCAGAGGAACTCCTTCCCTTTATATCGCTCTTTCCCCAGCTTCCTCCCTTCCTCTCTACTTCTTTCCTATGCTAGCTCTCTTTCTCTCTGCCTTGCAAATGACTCTGAGGAGCTATGCTGGTGGATGATTTATAATACTAAAAAAAAAAAAAAAAAAAACTTTTTTTTTTTTTTTTTTTTTTGAACTGGGCTCCCTGAGAGCACTCAGGGCTGCCTCTTAGTGCTCAACGCCTACCTGCTCAACTGCAGGGAAACAACCTTCTGAAGGCTTTAATGGGATTTTGCCTGAGGCTGTTTTATTAAGATGTCGGCTTTTTCTGCTGCCTCTGCAGCTGACACCATTCACTGTCAGCTGTCCCCTCCCCTCTCCACCCCTATGCCACCCCCCAACAATGCACCAAATTATTCGCTTCATTTAGTGTTCATGGTTCAGTGTGGGCAAATTGGGAGAAAGAGCACTATTGGACCAGATGAACCAGGCGGAGAGGTGAAAAGCCACTGTGCTACTTAACTAGGGGTTTAAAGTGAGGGTGGAGACCAAATAAGAAGGGCTAAAGCCATGCCACTGGGGCATACTTCCATTCTACCAGAAAGAATTGAACGCGGAGTCAACAGACCCGTTCTGAAAATACATTTATATTCCTCATTTGCATGAAATTTCATTTGGGAAAGCCTATACACGGACTTTGTACAATTGCACGCAAAATATATACGTTCATAGCATATGTGTTATAGCATAGATTAGAGGTTGTAAGATTCAAATAAAGAAAACTACACATGTACCACAACAGAAAATAAGTAAGGGGCTATACATTTAATGAATGTTTTAGAATATATGATATATTTATATATAATACATATACAATATATCATATATTCTAAATGATAGAGATAGAAATACATACACACAACACTAAGAGGACGGGGATTTGATGACAACATGAACAGCGTGGTGGAAGTAGTGATGAAGATAGTGGAGTTGTACCTTGATGTACATATGCGTGCATGGAGAAAGAGTGCATTGGTTTGAGGTATGTTGACAATAAAAAGAGTGTTTGTAGGGTATATATTATTTTCATAGCAAGAATCAATTAAAAATTACTCAGCAGCCATAGTGGAAAAGCTTTGGTGACATCTAATTAGCAGTGGCAATCTTATGTTTGATATAGAATAGATCTAGCAAGTGTTCAGGATATTTTAAGACCTTTTTTTCCAAGTGTCAATATTGGGAATTTTTCCATTAATTCATTTATTTACCCACTTTAAATCTAATCAATAATTCCTTCTTACCCTATTCTCTCATCATAAGTCCCCCATATCCCCTCCTGTTCTTCCCTGAGAATGAGGAGGTCCAACACAGGGAAATTTTATAGTGATCCCATTTTATAGGTGGAAAGCAAAATGATATAGAACTTTGAGCACTGGACACAGAAACCACTCAAATGTATCTTTTTGACTGAGTTTTCTAGCTCCCTGATATACCACAAATACTTCCACTGACAAATTATGTGACTGTTTCATAAATGTTTATTGAGCATTTTATTGTGCACTTAATGGGCTATATGTTTAGGCTTATACTGAAGCAAAAAGCCAAATCTGCTACTTCACCTACTCCCATAGAATTTTAGAAGAGAGAAGAGACATTGCTATAGTTACAAATTTAATAGCTATTTTTGTTCAGAGGACTTGGTAATTACTTGAAGTTATCCTGAAGAAATAAGTAAAACTGATACCAAAACATGAATAAAAGTTTACTAAGGTAGGCGTGGTGGTATGTCCCCTTAATCTTAGCAGTCAGGATGCAGAAGTAAAAGGATCTCTGAGTTAAGAGGCAAGTCTGGTCTACAGAGTGAGATCCAGGGTAGCTATTGCTACAAAGAGAATCCCTGTCTTAAAAACACAACAACAAGGAGTTAGCTAGGTAGAGTGTGTAGTTAGGGGTAATAGTAAGGTATACACGCATAGAGGCCTTCTAGAAGAAGAAAAATGGCAGAGGTAAGAAAACAGTGTGAGATAAAGTACACATATTAAATAGACAGTTATTACAAATGTTTCTTGCAGGGAAGACCATAAAGCTATCAAAGACTAGAAGGTCTTCCCATCCTAAGATTGGAGACATACTTCCAAATAACTGAACTGTCTAATGTCACTGAATGGTTTCAGGTTAAAACACCATTGGGAGGTGGGGGTGCTATGCAACTGAATAACACTCCGTATGAAGTTTCTTTCACTGTAGGTCATAAGAGGAAGGGAACATTTGACTTGTGTTGTTTCCTTGCTTAAAAAATACTTCATACAGTCTTTTCTGGTTACTTCTAGCCTAGATTTGAAAGTCAAGCCCCCAAAGATATCTCAAATATTTCTACACTGGGAAGTGTTCTTCTCTACATCAGTCCCTTAATACAAGATCGTATTAGTTTCCTTCATAGTAATTTTCAAGTTGTAATTCTAAATTAATTTGTATATTTTTATAATTTACATCTACTTTAAAACTATATTTTCATCTTAATGAATTAAGGACAAATGCTAAGATGCTCTCTATTGCATTTCCTGTTAATACCACTGATTATTCTTTCCCACATGAGTCAACATGTTGTTTTCTAAATACAGATTCCATGCTTTAATGACTATTGCTTGGTTCATGCCAATCAACCACTGTTTCATTATTAGATGTTCTTTGTCTACCAAATAAAAACTTAAAATTCATGCGTCTCAGACACAAATGCAACAGACGCATCCATTCTTAATGTTATAATTTGAATTTAGACATTTAGTTTGAATTTATAATAGAAAGTTGACATTTTATATAAACATTTTTTATTTGTCTCTCATATATGACATCCAAACTGCAGTTTCCCCTCTCTTCCATCTTTTCTGCCTCTTCCCACTACCTCTCCTCTCCCCAAGACTCATCCTGCCCTCAGAAAAGAGCAGACCTCCCAGGGACATCAAGCAAATACAGCATAACAACCTACATTAAGATCAGGTGTATACCATCACATCAAGGCTGGAGAAGGCAATCCAGTCAGAGAAAAGGGTCCCAGAAGAAGGCAAAAGACTCAGGCACAGCCCCTTTTTCCACATATATACATTTTCAGTGACTAGCAATGGTTCAAATCATCAACATCTTCACTTGAGATAGGACAACCTAGTGTCCAAACATCTTGATTCCCCAAATAGCTACTGGACTGATGTCTTTTTCTCAGTAGCCACTAGCAAAGTCAGGAAGCTCCATAATCATCAGTATGGGAAAGACTGAAACAACTAAGGACAGCTGTGTAGTACTATAAACAGCTTCTCGGATATATTGATGTAAAGGCATTTTTCTCTGACCTGAGCTGGGTGGACACTCTTTCAGGGTAGCAATTTTAACAGTCTTTGTAATCATCAGAGAGGGAGCTTCAGTTTCCAAACATCTGTCCTATATTCTTTTTTTTTTATATTAAAATCTTGTCTTTCTTTCTACTAAGGGAGAGATGAATGTCAGTGAATATTGAAACATGCTTAAAGCCCTATACATCCTTTGAGCTCTGCACACTGTGAAGTCCAAGTCACCTCTTCTCTATCCTTGTCAAAAGAAAACCCCTTTGATTGATCACTCACAGATGTAATGAGTTATGTAGTGTCAATCAAACAGTAATGAAGAGTACAATAATAAATAATAAGAACACATCAAACTTTGGCTAGAATATTTAAGAACAAATAAAATTATTAGTTATTGATCAAAATATGTTGAGGGGTGTGTGTGTGTGTGTGAGAGTGAGTGTGTGTGTGTTCACATGTAAGGAAGAGATAAAGGGAGAGAGAGAAAAAGGAGAGAGAAGAGTGTACAGGAGAATAACATGAAAAGGTTAAAATTTTAACCTATATTAAATAAAATTCATTATCAGTGGCCTAGATTTATGCTCTGTCTATTTCTGGGAATAACATTTCTAGCCACGTAGAACATAGGTCATAAATATGGGTCAAATCCTTGATTTCTCCATCTGTTCCCTTCTTTTCTGTTATTTCAATTTCTCCAAGAAACTGATGCTAAACAGGATTAACCATGCCAGACACCAGGGAAATAGCTATGAGGAAGTAGTGAAGGGGTTGGAGAATGAATAATTTATCAGACATCTATGCAGTGATGG
>NW_021604617.1:14951703-14965603 GCF_004785775.1 Grammomys surdaster
GCAGGTTTTATTTGAGTGTTTGTAATACATCATTCTTTGTGTTGTTGTTTTCTTTTTATATTCTTATTCACTTTACATACCTAGTACAACACCCCTCCCTCCTCTCTTCTCAGTCCCACCCTTACAATTTCCTCTGCCAATTGCCCCTCCCATTCTCTTCAGAGAAGGGAGCCCCTCTTAAGTACCACCCCACCCTGGTGCATCTTATCCCAGCAGAACTAGGCACAACATCTCCTACTGAGACCCAACCAGGCAGTCCATGTAGGGGACTGTATCATAAATAGGTTAAGGAGCAACTTCTCCAAACTGATATGTGTATAATTTCATATCATAGCACATACTCTGTGAGTTCAAAGAGTCATGCATGATTCCAACCATTGCAAAGAGAGAAGACTATAAAAAAGACGAGCAACTAATAATCACAGCAGATCTACAATACAATAAAAATTTATTCAAAATGGGTTAAAGATAAACAAAATAGACTGGTCAATATAGAACACTTTAAAATATATACATTAATGAATGCAGGATTACGGTAAAAATGAATTAAAAATAACACAAAGAGAAAAGATTCAAGTTAATGGAGAAAATATCTTCCCAGGATTCTGGTTTCAGAATTGTCTAGGTATGGAAGAAAGGGTAGTGTGACTCTGTCTTCTCAGTTCAAGACACACAGCTCAAACAAAATGCAGTATAATAAAAGTTAATATATGGTACACACTGGGACTATGATCATTCTACAGTTAGAATCATGATATGGAACTCTATAGCTATGTGCCCAGACACAGATATTATGTATAAGTAAATATCCATGACCAGTTCTTACCAAGAGAACTTGTGAACTACTCAGATTGATGAATATTGCACGTAAGATGTCCTGAAAGTGTACTTATGGATATAGAGAATTCCCAGTCAGTGACACCATAATTTCTAGATGTCCCTAACTGGTTGAGTGTAAAGAACATGACCAAATATGACCTTTGCTAGGCAGAGGCAACCCTTACAATTTAGTCTCTGCCCAAGCCCCACATGGATACACACACAGCTAATTTTGCCATTATTTTTAAAGATTGGACACCTTTTGACTAAATGTAAAAGCCTCACTTTTTTCTTTCTAGCATAGGCCTTTCTTCTGAAAATATAGATATATTCCAATGCTATTATTACAAGTGGCAGTTTTTTTTGACCCTATATTGTCTCTTTAGGTGATTGTCTACAGATAAAATAAATAGAAGAGATTATTGGAACTTAGTAGACATAAAATACAGGAGCTTCTGTTTCCCTCAGGAACATTAGACAACAGAACCCCTCTGAAGACATATCCCTACTATAACACTGATAATTGAGTCACCGGTGCAAAAGAGATCTCGGTGGATTGTAAATTTCTTGTGTTATCCTACATGTACATAAATTTTCAGATCCTGATTTTAGAGCTAAATAAGGCTTTCCTTCCTTTGATTATTTTCACATTAAGCGAGTTCTTCCATTTCCCCTACTTTACCACCAAATAATCAGTGTGGTGGTTTGAATAGGTTTTGCCTCCATAGTCTTATATATTTCATTGCTTAACATACAGGGAATGGCACTATAAGGAGGTATGGTCATGTTAGAGTAGTTGTAATCTTGCTGGAGGAAGTATTTCACTGTGGGGACAGACTTTGAGGTCTCCTAAACTCAATCTCTTCCCAGTGTAGAAAAGTCTCCTTTGTATGTGGATTAAGATGTAGATAGAACTCTCAGCTTTTCCAACCCTTCTTCTGCCTGCACACTTCTTCCATGCTTCCTATCATGATATAATGCAGAAACTACAAGCCAGCCCCAGTTAAATGTTTGCCTTTATAAGCGTTGCCATTGTCATGGTGTCTTTGCAAAACAATAAACCTCTGATTAAGATAGTCAGTGTTGCCAGGCAGTGGCGGCACATGCCTTTAATCCCAGCACTTGGGAGGCAGAGGCAGGCATATTTCTGAGTTAGAGGTCAGCCTGGTCTACAGAGTGAGTTCCAGGACAGCCAGGGCTATACAGAGAAACCCTGTCTCAAAAAAACAATAACAACACAAAAACAAAACAAACAAAAAAAAAACAAAAAAAGATAGTCAGCGTCAAGGCTAATTGTTTCTTGCTCCTAAAATCTATCATTTCTAGGTCTTGTTATTGATGAGCCGGTATTGCACCATGTGCTATTTCAAGCATTGTGTCTTTTCCTGTAACTATGTATCTGCTTTGTTTTAATATCACAATGATTCAGAGACTCTCTGATTATCTCAAACCAAGTTCTTAACAATGTTTTTGAGTTTTCACTAATCTGTTTGACATGTAAAATTAATACTGAGCTGTGATTGGAGAACAAATAGATTTGATGTTCTTTCATGCACACTGTTAGAGGCAATGTAGATGGACGGAGGAATGCCTATTCAGAGTTCAAACTCTGTGTAAAACTTTCTTATTGTCATCTCACCTACCATGTTCCCTGACTCACTATAGATGTTATTGGAGAAGCCAGGTTGGGGTGGATATATTGAAAAACAGGGACATCTGCATGCACGTTTCTGAGACAGAGTAAAAGTGGAATAAATTCAAGGAAGAGAAGCCAAGAATAAAACATGAAAAGATTGTGAATACATTTACTCATATAAGCACCAGTATATTTCTCCTTTTGTGAAAAAAAAATATTATAGCAAGATAGCATCCCCAGAGTGCCTGTCAATCTGTGGTTGAAAGAAGATAGTCCGTGGAGACCAAGTCACCTGTTGTCCACTTAGGTACCATGGCAAGTGTTGTATAAGTTCTGCCTGAGGCTTTGAAAGAAAAAATCCTCATAATAGTAACTTATTAAAATATGCTTCTGATAACTGTAAAAGTAAACACCCCAGCACAAATGTAGATGTAGGGATAATTGGGCCCTCTGAAAATTACAAGTTCTATTCAATTGTGTCTGTATTTTAAATTATCTCAAAAAATGGAAAACAAATTAATTCCATACAGAGGATTCATAGGAGATTGAAAATATCTGGAGTTACAACTTGTTATTATTAAGTAACTTTGTGGCTTCAGATAAGTTAATAATATTAAGAAATGTTACTGTTAATTTAGCACCTTAAACTTGTTTCTAGATAGATATTGCTGAAACATTGCTAAGGTACTACTATGCCTTTATTTATGCTATTATGTGTACCTTGGCTACTATATATGAAGAAATCCAACCAGAAATGCCCTTCTGGAGATTACATACATATATATATATATATATATATATATATATATATATACATATATGTTTGTGTGTGTATCACAACAATAAATACACATATATATGTATGTATTCATATATACTTTTCTCATAGCAGATGTAGTATATTGGTGGTGTGGGAAATAAAGATTGGAGGAAGAAAAAGAAAAATATATAAACCGTGGAGAACCAAATATTTCAAGAAACTGAGTAAATTAAATTATAACATTCTTAAAGTGTCAGAGTTAAAAATTACTAACCAAGAGCTGTGTGGCATATTATTAAATATTACAAATATATGGCCCAACAATTTAATCTGCTTATTTTGCATAGTCTGAAGAATAATCTGTAATAGTCATATTTTTATTTTTGAAGGGGTGATTTTTTCCCCAAGTACAGAACAAGCAAATTTTGAAAGAGTAAATAGTCATCAGATGGATAGATACATAGATGATAGATAGATTAGCTAGAAGGATAGATTGATAGATGAGAGATAGATAGACAAATAATAGATGGATAAATGATGGGTAATAGGTGACACATACATAAACACAGTGTAATATTATTAAATTAAGTACTCAAACCATGCAGCAGAAACTATTTAAAGAAGACCTAAAGCTGAAGTTACCAATAGAAAGATCTAGGTCCAGAAGGGAAACCCCTCAAGTGAAGTTTCCAAGTAAAAGAACAAATAACAATTTAGCTAAACAACAGTAAATACTTCTTGCTTTGACCTATGATTTCCCTAATCAATTTGTTGTTACTGTTAATTCTCCACTTTTCCATTACCCGGCATGGAGCCTTTCCTATAGAACAGGCTTCATATTTCATCAGGATTAGTAAATTACAGATTAACAGGAATGTCACTGTTGCATAGGTGGGTCCATCTCATCTATAAGGTTGGTCTCATAGTTTGTGAGATTCATAGGTGGATGAGACAACTGATATCCTTTTCCCAACAGTCTGCATACCATCTTCTCAGCCTCCAAAAGTAACCATTATAAAAGATGCTTCGAGGTCAGTTATACATTGATTGCCTGATGTTCCATTCAGAAAGTCTTATCATCTAGTTCTCCTGGGCAACTAGGAGGAATGGCAAGAGATTTTATTGTTCTGGAGGGACCCTAGACATTCCTCAACCATTAATTCATAAAGAGATACCCTACACCTGGTACTGTGGTTTGTTTAGGAACACCACAGATTGTAGGAGCAGTTTTGATAGTCATAACAGCAGGATCAAGCATGCCACTGACTTCAAATGATCAGAGACTGCAGATGCTATTCAGTATCCATGGTATGCACAACTTCCTGCTGCTAATAATTATCTAGCCCATATGTCAGCAGTTCACATATTGAAGAGGCATTATTAGATAATTAGATGATATTTATTTGATGGTGAAAATAATATTTTTCCAAGGGCTGCAACATTCTGTGTGGAAAAAAAGGGGACAAGTCCAGAATAAATGACAAATTAATGAATAGATGCAAGAAATGTCAATTTAGTGATATAAACAGTATGAGCCACTAATACAGAGTGAAATAGCAGGCATGAAGATTCTGGGAAGGATTTCTAGGTTGGCTTATCATTGTTTTTGTTATTGTAATTAATGGTGTGTTATTGTTGTTGATGATGATGATGATGATGAAGATGATGATGATTTTACAACATAGGTTTCACCTCAATCCAATACTTGAAGTTCCCACATATACCTTCCCTCCTTCAAGATCCATTTGCCCTTTATTTCCCTTCAGAAAAGAGCAGGTCTCACAGGGTTATCAACCAAGCATTGCATAACAATAACAATATGACTTATACCTTGACTCTGTGTGTGATTTTTCTCTTTTCATTTGTTCATTGAGATATGTTTGATGAAATGCTGCTTGAAATGACAGAAATGGCAACTACACCAACCATGCTACTCACCTGTGGTTTACTATCAGGAAACAGTATAAAACTTAGTTTTCTTCTTCCATAGACTACCTTCAATAATAGATACGTGCCTTTGAATGTCGACTTAATTCCTTTAGTCAGAGAGAGGACCTCCCGCACCCTAACCATTTCAATATTTCATGTACTTCATGCGTGCATGCAAGTTTAGTGCCTGAATATTTCTGATGAACTATAAGAAAGTTTTTGAACTTTTGAATGAGAAGAATCAGGAATTATTAAAGAATACCATTTAACTATGGTTTTCTTTTTTTTAATTTTTGAGCCATTTAATTTTGCTGATTCCTAGAAATGGTGTGATGCTTATTCGTCAGCGTTCAACTAACACAAAGTTTTCTTTAGAGTTGACATAAGGGAGTTAAGAATCGCAAGAAAAGACACAATGAGAGAAAATAGAAACTGAAATGACAGGAGCTTAACATAACTGTCGCCTGAGAGGTTTCATCCAGCAACAGATGGAAAAAGAAGCAGAGACTCACAGCCAAACATCAGGCAGTGCTTGGGGAGTCTGGTAAAAGGGTGGGGTACAAAATTAAGTCACAGACACCACAAGAAGACGTATGGAGTCAACTAACCTGGCCCAATGGGGTCTCACAGAGACTGAATCACTAACCAAAGAAAATTCAATGGTTGGACATAGTCTCTCTACACATTTCTTCCAGATATGTTACCTCGTCTTCCTGTGGGTTCCCTAACAAGTTGAAGTAGAGCCTGACTCTGTTCCCTGACGTTGCATCCCTTTCCCTTAACTAGACTGCCTGGTTAGGCCTCAGTGGGAAAGGATGCACTTATTCCTAATAAAAAAGGATGTCATAGGGTGGGGTGATACCATGAGGGGGCATACCCTAGTGGAGCCTCCAGTTCTGGTAGAATTCTGAACTAAATCATCTGGCAAAAGCCTTTTAAAAAAACCTAGGACAGTTATTTTTTATATTAATTTTAAAAAAATATTTTGTTTTCATTACAAATGTTGCTACCCCATCATGGCCACTGTCCTGGAGTTTTTCACCCCATCTCCCCTCCCCTTTGCCTTTGAGAGGATGATTCCCCCACTCTCACCTCTAACCTATCCCTTTGGTAAACCCCTCCCCCGAAGCATCCAGCTTCTACAGGATTAGGTGCATCCTCTCCAATTGGGAGACTTTTAATGACTGCTTGCATTTCCCTAGGGGATATAGGACTATTTAGATATATTTGTGAAATGCAGAAAGGCAATCTTCAATTTGCCTGAGAACATACGCACATCCAACAACAGGATGGTAGATTCGATCAGAAACCTTTCCATCTTTTAATTCCAATCTCTTATTTTTCTTCTCAAAAATAAGCAGTTCATTACTGCAGGTTTGTAGCTTCCAGGTATTATATGACACAGCTTAATGTCATTCAAAAACCTTTTTTCTGTGTGGTGAAATGCAGTGTCTACTTCAAGAGTATGAGTGTATACTGATCTTTTACAAAAGTAATGACAAAACACTTGCAGATGTATATTACAACACCTTGCCTAAGAAGAGAGTTTAGTTAAGGATTATTTTTCAGTGTTTTCCTGTTCTGCACATAGACTTAACATAATGTCCACATAATACTAACTGATTCTTCTCCATAGATGAAGAGGCAGTGATATTCATTCAAACCAAAGTGTGTAATCTTGCTTCTCACTAACCAGGCCTGACTAGGTACATTGAGATGACCAATTTATTTTGCCAAAGAAATGTCCAGGTTTCATGTATATGGCATGGGCAACAGATAAAATTCTGTTGGCTTGTGATGTTGTTTACTACATGGTTCAAGGGAGGAAATTTTTATTTGAATCAAATCCTAATGATCCAACTTTTTCTTCACATGCATACTGAATAATCTCCATAAGATAACTCATTCTCCTACACACAGAAAAACAGGAGTAGTGGGCCTGAAAATCAAGATGGACAGTCTTTAAAATGCTTTTCCTTTGATTCTTAAATTCAAAAAGTAGAAGAATGATAATAAACCTGAAAGAAAACAAGTTATGTGAGTTGGGTAATATAGAATTCTAAATTATGTGTATTTTAAATTTTAATATAAAAAAAAAATTCTATTTGTAACTATGAAAATATAATTATGATCTATGTTCTTCAATGTGTATAGCTTACTTGTTTTTGAAAGTACTGAAATAACTATTGAATTTAATTTTGGAAAACAGTCTGGAAGCTAAGGACAAAAGTGGTAACATGCTCTTAAACCTCTTCTTGAACCAATTGATATCTACTCGTAGATAATAATTAATAGACATATAAAGGATGAGCTAATAATATAGACAGTGGAAGAATAAATCGCAGATAATGAATCTCAGGAATATAGTAATTCTCCCTTCTTCCACCGTTTAAAAGACTTCTTGGTCTTAATAGTATTTATAAGTAAGACCGTCATGGTTCCTGCATCTAACATGAAGAAACAAAACAAGGAAAATGAGAAAGGCAGGGCACTGACCAATATTATTAAGCTTAATTCAAAGAGTTTTCATTATTAAAGTCCTGCCATTTGTTACAATGTAAATAAATACAGAGGACAACATGTTAATCAAAGAACCCAAGCAATAAAATATGTTGTGTGATCTCACTAAACTATAGAACTCAAAGTGGAAGAAGAGTGGAACAGTACTTCTCAGGAGAAGAAGGAAGAAGGTATAGTGAGAGACTAGGGGATGTGTGTTTGTTTGTTTCATTGGAAACAGATTCTTCTCTCACCCAATGTATCCCATTCACAGTTTTTCCATTCTTAATCCCTTCTTCCCCTGCAGCCTCTCTCCTAGATCCACCCATCCTACATTTCCTCTTCAGAAAAGAGCAGACTTCCAAGAAACAACAACCAAACACTACAAAACAAGATAAAATAAGATAAGACAAGGCCCACTTATAGAGACTGGACAAGAGAACCCAATTTTTTTTTTAAGTATCTCAAGAGCAGGCAAAGGAGTCAGAGATGTACCTGCTCCCACTACTAGCATCTCACAGAAACAGCATGTTTGTTGTGGTTACAGAATATACATAGATGCAATATATTCCAAATATCTAATAACAACAAAACATTTATAGATATATGAAATCTATTTATTTGGAGACAATCTAGTGTATACATATAACAAAATTTCGCACTTTCTATAACAAACATAAGTTTTGTCAAGTTCACATGGGAAGAAGGAAAGAAACAAGGGAGAGAGAAGAAACAAAAGGAAGAAGATGGGAGATGGAAGGAGTAGGAAAATGGGCTCAATGATAATGCCAGATTTTGTTCCAGTCATCTGGATGAAATTATAATTGAATATCACTACTGTGTAATACATAAATCTCATCGATTCATTTTGTTGTTAGTTCAAGAGGCTGAGAAGTCCAAGGTTGAAGGGTAACATGTAGAAAGGGCTTTTGTGTTTTATCAACCTAGAAAGGCAGAAAGCATGGAGCACCTGTAAAAGGAGAATGTAAGAACAGTCAGGCTCAGTCCATCTTCTCTTGCGCTTCAAATCCATTGGTAGCAACATTCCGGCTGGCAGAGCTTCATCAGACATCATTCAATCTCTTCTTAACATCCATACCTCTTTGTACTAACTCAGTGATAAATTTCAACTTGAGCTTTGGAGTAGAAACTCAGTCTACAGCAAATGTTGCATAAATACTGGGTTCTCTTATAAACAAATGGACCTCACAAAACAATAACTGACAACACACTCAACAATTTTACTATTGTTTCTATATCATAATTTCTGCTAGTACAGCATCATCCAACACTGTTCATCTTATTCGTTGGATCTTTCTCAAAAGTCGAGTTCAATGAAATCCCTTAGATGCTCATTGTGATATAAATAACTTACTCCTCAATAAAAACTCTCACAGAAATCAAACTAACAAGAAAGTGAAACTAGAATTGTGTAAGTTAAGAAAGAGGAATACATGGAAACTATAAGGAACAAGATCAAGTAATGGTAGTAATTATCACTGACAACCAGAATATGCATACCTATTATATATAAAATTAGAATATATTATTTAATATATTTATATATACATAATATATAACTATATGCCAACGAATGACATGAAAATTGAGCATTACTGTATATGGTTTTTATCTGACCATTTTGTTCCTATTATGTTAAGATTTATTTTTATTTATGTGAATATGTATGTCTGTGCATGTGTGCACACATGCCCACTGCATGCCAGAAGAGACTGTTGGAAACTTTGTAGCTGTAATTACAGATAGTTATGAACTCTGTGTTATGAGTGTTAGAAACTGAACTTGAGCCCTCTCAAAGAGCAGCAAGCACTCCTGGAGACAAGATCCTTCTGCTCTCTATCTTTTCCCCAGAGCTAAGGCTAAGTCACAGCTGTGTGCACTCAAATCCAGCCCCAGAGAGCTGGCCTCCCAGGAATGTTGTCACTCCTAAGTTTACAGGTGAGGCCACCACTTTTGCTCTAAGAACTGGCCAAAGAGGGACTCTTCAGGAGACTACAGGGCACAAGAATCACAGAGCAGCCAGGAACAAGATCCTTTGGTCAGTCTCCATCTGTGTCCTGAAGTAAACCTCGTGGCACAGCTCTGTTCTCCCAGGACTGCTGTCACTCCTAAGTTCACAGGAGAGATAACCACTTTTGCACTCATGACTTCTACTCAATCTTTGTATTACTGAAACTTTGTTTAAAAACAGAAATGTAGTGAACTGACCTTCCTTCCAGGGAGTGCTAAGCACTTATGGTATCTCACTTTCCTTAAAATCTGCATTAAAAACTTCCATCTAATTCGACAACTTTGTCATTTCTTTGAATTTGACTAGTAATTTTATTTATAATTTATACAGATCCCTAAAGCAGAGGCAAGTCATATAAACAAAACTTAGCATTATTTAAAATACTAGCATGTTAAAATTTTATACCAGCATATATATGTATTAGAATTTATTTCATCTCTAATCCCATTCAATTAAAAAGACAGAGTTGCCTTCAGCTTCATGAAATTTATGACACGTAACACCTTCAATGTTCTATAACTGTTAAAATGAATTTTATTTAGTATTTTGATTATAAATTAGGGGAATGCTACATTAACTTCTTTCTGGGGCTAAGATTGAGATTAAAAGGCTCTATTTATTTGTTGTTGTCTAGTGTTTTACAGCATGTTATATTTATAATTGCCTTATTAAATGTTACACGTTGTAAATGATACTCATGTTGCCCAGAGCTATAAAATCTTCAGAATATATAATGGCATTTTAAGTTGCTGTATCTACAAATGGGAATTTTTATTTTTAGCTTTTTAATATTGTTTTCAATTGAATGTTGAAAATAGTCATAAGCTGTTCAGAAGACAAGTACCATTTCCACTAAGCATTTAGTAATTCCTTTTAATAGCAAATCACAGTCAAATCTCAGTTGGAGAAATGTAGACATTGTAGAACAATTTTACATTAGAAAGAAGCCATACCTTGTGAACAGACAGAGCCAGGTAAGAGTTATGGATACTACAAAAACCTCAAACTAAAACTCATTTTGTTCTGTTTAACTAGTACCAGAATATGTCTGGGGACTATTCCTTATACCTGGGCCTTTCAGGTTTTTATATGCTAAAAAAGCTTGTATTCACACACATACACACACACACACAAACACACACACACAAACACACACACGCACGTAATTACACAATCTCAATATAAACGAATGCTATATTTTTATATTTTCTTCCTTCCTCAATAATCTTGGATTTTTATTGATATTCTGTCACCTATATCACACAAGACCTTGGCTTACATATCACCATCATTTCTGCTTAACTCATACCCTTCCCCTACTCACTTATTTGTATGACTGTGTAAAATAGTCTTATTACCTCCTGTTATTTTATTATCACTTGATGTCTCATCTCTTGACAGATATTTTCCTATTTACCTTAACACCGAAACACATAAAAATACACAATTTCAGAACTTAGCCTATCCTTTTATCACCTCAGGACATCAAAACCAGAACCTTTCCCACATCACGGAATAACTCAGCCAATGAATTACTTCCTCAGAAAAAGCTCATTCATTTTTAATCTCTTGTAGTCAGAAATCTATGGCCATAACTTCTGGGGCTATCCTTAAGTCATCAACAGGACACACATCAGTGAATTCCATAACTGTTCCTTGACCCTTTTTGTATACCATATGCCATCATTTTACATTTTGACGAACTTTTGTTGACAAACCTTGGATTTTTTTTGCAGATATAGCCCATTTTTAAGGTAATTACATTTATTTCCTAAACTTTGTGTTTCTTTACGGATGAGTCTTTTCCTGGTGTTTTTCACTTTACATATTGCATGCCACCTCGTTCTATATTGTACTTGTCAAAATTATATTTATCTTTAAAGTATTATTTTATTCTCATGGGACATATGTATGTATATATATATATATATATATATATATATATATATATATATATATTTCACAAGATTAATATTGATGTGGAACAACGTAATTTCTCATGGTACTACTTACCTGATGGTATCTCTTGTCTATTACCTATTTTATGATATCAAGCATGATGTCTGTAGAGTTTATCCAATGTCTTCCCATCCATCATCATCTTTTGTTGTACTGGCTACCCATTTTGCTAAATATACATTTATTTCTGCAAATATCTATTTTTAACATCGTGTGAGTTTGTTATGGTTGATTCCTGTCAATATGTACTTGATCTGGAACTAATTCCTGGAAAAAATTTCTTACTGTATTGCAGCCTCATAATTCTCATAAATTGCTTGACTCAATCAAAGTTAATTGGTATCTGGAGTTTTGAATCCATTTTGCTACTCATTGTTCAATCTTGCTGTGAAACTCCTTTGATTCACTGAGTTGAAAATATAAGCTTGCAACAATAGTGACATTGGGGAGAAGCTACTGCCTGTTTTGGATTTAATTCCTCACGATAATAATATTAAAAGATCAGTTCTCCAATTTATGATTAAGGAAAGAAGAAAGATCATTTCCACTCGTTTTGCCAATGAATCATTTTGCGACTGAGTAAGTAGAGAAGAACAAGTCTGCTTCTCAAATTGAGATTCCACAGTCATGTTCTGAGAATGGGCACTTCAAAATGAACTTGAAAATAATTTTGTCCAGCAGTAATGCCTATAGAGCCGAGGTTCTCAACCTGAGTCGTGAGCTCTCTTTGGACATGAGAACAATCGAAAACACAGATATTTACTTTACAGTTCATAACTGTAGTGTAATTACAGTTATGATGTAGTAACAAAAGTAATTTTATGGATGTGGGTTACCATAATATGAGGAACTGTATTAAATCATGGCAACATTTGAGGACAACTGCTACAAAAGATATAAGATGATAGCTTTGTTCTTATTTTATTATTCTGACAATGCTGAAAATACTAGTGGAATCATCGAACACCTTTGAAAAATGTGATTAAAGAAAAAGCCTGAATTGTAAGAAATAATACATGTTGGATATCTTACACTGCATTAAATGAATAACATGCTACTTTATCACTTACCATGATGTTGACTAACAGTATGCCTAAGCTACACAAAACAAAATCAAACTCTAGGATGTTAGAGACTGTAGTTCTAGAAACAGGTTGGCATATATTTCTGTTCCTTTGCTCCTTCTTTCTAAATGAAGTATCCTGGAAAATGTTCAACAATAATAACAAGATGACTAATAAATATGAAAATGGAAAATCGCATAGTTTGTGGCCCCAAGACATTAATACCACTGTGAGTTTCTTGGGCTTCCTTTTTATTTTCTATATGTATTCAAGAGTTGTCAGTAACTCAGAATTTATAATTGATGAAATCCTTAAAAGAACCAAAACAAACAAACAAGCCAACTTACATCTGTAGAGAAAGTACTGGCAAGTAAGAAAGGAACTAGAGAACTTTCCAGGACCTTCCAACTGTACATCAAACCAGAACATCTACTGCATAGATCTGTGTGTTGACATCTATAAACTTCCAACCATATTTTAGCCATGCTTTTTCTATGGCAGAGAGACAGCCATTCGCAGTCTGTACAGTATTTCCCATAAGAGGGTACCAGATAGTACTAGTAATGTAGGAGTTATATAGTAACATATTTATAGTTATTCAGTCACCTCAGAGTAAACTGAAGGGCAAGGAACACCAGAACAGTACTGTAAGGATTCTGAAACCTATCTTTCATTGAAGTTATTGCAGAAACCTAGCCCTGTATTCACATATTGTTCTTAAATAAGATGGCTACCTGATCCAAAAAATATTTAAATAGAATCAAGAATTTGCCAATATTGAAATCATCTTCAGAGTACAAAGAACATTAATTAAAAGTTAGTTACACATATGGATTTTTGGAGGAATATCCAGTCTTTTTTCTATAGTAGTCATGCTAATTTACATTACTTCCAATAGTTCATATGCTTTCCAATTCTAGAATTGGAAACCTTTGTTAGCCTTTAGATGTTATATATTGTTTTCTTGATCAAAGGCTTTTAGATTGAAGTGAGATGAAATCTCAGTGTAATTTTGATTTATATTTTTCTGATGGGTAAAAAGATTGAACATATAGTAACTAGTCATATGTAATTTCAAAAGTGTATTTTCAATTAATTTTCCAAGTTATTGGTTAGAATATTCACACCATATATACACATGTAGGAATGATAGACAGATAGATAGATAGATAGATAGATAGATAGATAGATAGATAGATAGA
>NW_021604617.1:14965613-14968719 GCF_004785775.1 Grammomys surdaster
GATAGATAGATAGATAGATAGATAGATAGATAGATAGATAGATAGATTAGATAGATGATAGATAGATAGATAGATAGATTAGATAGATGATAGATAGATAGATAGATAGATAGATAGATAGATAGATAGATAATAGATAGAGATAGATAGATATTCATTATTTCAGTTTATCAATATTCTAGATGTTAACCTTCTGGAAATTTTCTCCCATTCTGTTGGCCGTATCTTTATTTGTTTCATTATTTTTTGTTATTATTGTGAAGAAGCTCTTCAATTTCAGGCAACCTCATTTGTCAATTGATTTGCTATTTTCTGAGCTATGCAAGTCTTATTCAGAAAAGTATTGCCTTTCTTCACACAGTCAACTGTTGTGATGCTTCAAACCTTTCTATTTTCCTTCAAGATTGCTTTTTTCCTATTTAAGACTTTCTGTTTCCATATTCATTTTAGGATTGTTTGAAGAATTCTCTCTGAAGCCTGTAATTATAATTTTGGTGGAAATTTCATTCAAACTGTTGAATTTTGCAATGTGGCAGTTTGAGCAATATTAATTCTACTGGCCTATGACCATGCAAAAAGATTCCCTCTGCTACTGTCTCAATAGTTTCTCAGTTATTTTATAGTTTTCATTGAAGAGGTCTTTATGCTACATATATTCCTAGATACTTTGATTGAAGCAGTGAGTATGTGAGTTAGACTCTAGTTTTCAGTTCTTTCTTAGTGAATTTATTATAAAGAAGGATTCTGATTTCAGTATGTTGATTTTATTTCCTACTACTGTGCTAAAAATATTTTGTCAAATTTATCAGTCCTCTGAGAGAATCTTTACATTATTGAGGATAATTTCATTCCTCTCCTGTTTATTTACAGCCTCATTTCCTTCCTTTACCTTACAGCTTTCTCTACATGTACAAGGAAAACATTGAATAAGAATGGTAAGAATAGATACATTTTCTCATTTCCTTCATTGTATTCTCAGCTATCATATATTTCCTATCTGTAGACATCGTTGGATGCATGTGTAAATGTTCTCTTTCTAATTATCTCGGGGTGTTTTTTAAAACAGAGAGAAAAGAATAATAAAATGTGTTTGGCATTTTCAAGTAGAAAGAAGACAATATTGGGTAAAAGTAGTGATTATATTTAAAATGAAATAAAATTTCTTCAGTTGCATCTAATGAGCAAAATAAAAATTTACTCACTTAGTATGGAATTCCAACGTAAAAAGCAATAGAAAATTTATTTTAATTAAGAGGGAAGGATATCCTAAATGGAAGTTTCCAACATTCATTTGAAATGGTAAAATGGCATCAATAGGTTCTAATGACTGAAAAGTGAATGTTAAAAATCCAGCAGTAAGAAAATTATACTTAAATGGCATACTGTGTAAGAAATACCTTTTAATAAAGTGTGTATAAAATAACTCTGAGTTTAGGAATCAGAAACAGGAAAGAAGCACAATTTTTTTTTTTGCTTGTTTGTTCTGTTGTTCTTTTAGTAGCAAAGACTTAATCAAAACACAGAACAGCAGTGTGGGTTTGAAACACACATACACACACACACAAGTGCTTGCAACTCAACTATGTAATAATCCAAACATGCTTAAATATGACATAAATAGTCTGAATGGAAAAAGACAAAAGTATTTCATGCAGACATTTAAAAAATTAAAATTGTAATATTAGTGTCATAAAAATAGAACACAGAATAAGGAAAATTATTATGGAAACAGTGGTTTTGCATAACAATGAAAAGATCAAGTCATTGATTATGAATAGACATTTTGGCTACATAATAAGCAAATACTAGATTTCAAAACCCATCAAAAATTGACAAGTAGAAAGAAGTAGAAAATCAGTCATTTCAGTTAAATATTTTAATTGCCTTTTCTAAGCAATTAAATGCATTAGGAGAGAAAAAGAGCCAATGATACAAAATTCAATTAATTGATGATGAGTATCTAATGGACAACATTAATCTAAAAAGACTACGTTACAATCATGATATAACCCATATCTTTGTGGATGGTAATAGCAACAGTAATATAAATTATACAGAAACCCATACGCATGGGCACAAAAATCAAACCAAAATACTGAGTACTGATATCTATACTTAGTTGTAACTTGTGACTAAATCAAGACTCAAGGTTAATAGTGAATTAAAGACAAACTATTATTAGAAGAACTTGAGTAAACTGTTTGAATCTATGGGATCTTCTTATCTGTCATTAAAACTTTCTGTAAATATATAATTGCTTCAAACTAAACAGCTATTTTTAAGAGAAATGAAAACAATATGCTATGGAATATTAGACTTGGGTTTGGAATTCAATTCTGTGCACTTCCCCGACAGGATATAGTCATTGAAAAATAACTGAGATAAAAGGATGACTTGTTACCGTTTACCCAATAACTTTGCCATGGAATGCTCTCAATAAACATTCAAATGTCTATAAACAGAGAGAAGGAGAAGTCCTGGCAATAACTCCATTCTTTATCTCAATATCAGTAACAGACATTTCCATTCATCCACCCTTCACCAAGGAAACACATTCATAACATATTGGTCCTTTGATAATTAACAGTTTCTAAAACAAGTCATAGTAATTAAAAAACAATGGAATAGAGCAAGACATGCTCACAGATGCTGAGGAAACTGCCACAGCCAGCTGGGCTTTTGTCTCCATAGCTGACAGCAACGTGCAACTTTTGGACCCTACAAAAGAAACAGAGCTTTAATCTTCCTAAGGTCATGTAGAGCTTTGGCCACAGGTGGATAGATGATAACTGCATCCCTCGGTGTAAAAATAAGTAGTCCTGTGCCTTCCTTGGCTTTGTGTTTCCTTCCTCATCCTTCACACTTAAAATGTAAATTATCTAAGCATTTTGCTGTTGGTTTAAAATCGATACATCTTTTTTTTATGACATGGAGTTTTGTTTACTACATAGGCACACATTCTTATTTTATAATTTTAATGCTATAAAATGAATTACTGAGGGTACAACTCAACAAAAATATGATGTAATCACTTGAGCCAAAAATATCACCAAATCTAAATGTCAAATTATATATATCTTTATACATATATGTATATATATATATA
>NW_021604617.1:14969119-15010913 GCF_004785775.1 Grammomys surdaster
TATATATATATATATATATATATATATTTATATATATATATATGTATGTTGATTTGACCCCAAATACAGAAATACACATTGCATGGTGACAGATGCTGCATTAAAAAGTAAATAAATAAATAAATAAATAAACTTTAATAAATTGATGCTAGCAAGTTTTTCTTTTTCCTGAATTGTGTATTCAGTTTTCAAAGTCAGGCTAAACAGAATCCCACAATTTCATAAATTATCAAGTCATTTAGGATGCATAATTAATTGGGTTGTACTGTGCCATATTTATGAGGGTTATTCATGCACAGTATGAGATAATCATAAATTATTTTGTTAACAAAACCTCTTGAGAGACATTTAAAGAGTCTTCCCTTGAGTAACCCCCATTGGTGTGACTGCTGCCTCTCACTTTTTGGTTTGCTAAATCAGGGATGGGTTATTTAATAGTACATAATTATAAGTTCCATCTGTAAAATGCTGAAGCAATCCTCAGAGGAGATACACAGCAATATCAGCCTTCCAGATTTTCCCATGTTTGAGACAATTAGAAAAAGAAGACTAAGTTAAATTTGTATATTTGATGGCTATATTTACATTTAACATTTCCATAATTTTCGTGCCTACAACTTTTCATATACAAATTTATAAAAGCCTTGAGGATTTCTTATAATTTTCCACAACAACTTCTTAAAATCATAGGTATAAACTTCTCATAACCATCAATATGAGAGAAGAATGAGAAAGTTTTTTTTCTTTCCAAAGAGCAGAAAACAAAAAGATAAGTCTAAATACATCAAATGATATTTAATTGGGACTGGAAATACTCCAAGTTTGACTTTCAAAAAAAAAAAGGCACTTTGATTTCAATAGTTCATGTGGTGTTCATGTTGAGCCTGCCAAAAATCTAAGCTAGATCAGAGCCGTTTTTGAAATAAACACAAGCTTAATCCGAAGTAATGTTTCAAAACTCCCACTGCTTTAGTTATAACATCATCTGTTACTGAATGATTTATAAATGACCCTCTATGAAAAAATTCCAAAAAGATGGAGAATGCAAGATATTTTAACCTGAGGACATAAGGACATGTCTAACTAATATATTAAAACCATAGAACAATACTTCTCGGGAATAAGGATGCTTTCCATTCATGCTTTTAGTCTTTGGTTAAATCTTAAAATGTGCAATGTCTAGAATGTTCCTCTCTTGTTACTCTTATTATTACCCAGAGCCTTACAACAATTTAAGGGCATCTTGCATATGAGGTAATCAACTATAGGCATCCAAACATATACTAATATTATGAACACTTGAACTTAGGTTATGTGATTGATCTCAGCTTCCAACTCACCTGCTCAGAATCTTGAGCAGTTTGCTAAGGACCTGCCTCCGATGATTGCCATGAAGAAGAAATAAATTCATTCACACAAATTCCCAGCCAGTGTGTTGCTATGCAGCTTAGTTTGTTAGCTATTGCTGTCATATGTATTATTACTTTTATCTGGTACACACATTGAATCTAATGCTAACTTTAGGTTCTAGGGTTATGAAGGAAAAAAAAGAGCTAAATTGATAGGATATTAAAAACTCAAAATCAGATTTCTTACAAATAACTGACATGAGGTCTTTAGGTTCACAAAGAAAAACCCAATGATTTTTATTTGCAGAGATACCTTTCTTTTTATAAATAGTTCATACAGTTATGTATTTATTGTTGTGTATGTGCACATACCTGGTATGCATGTGGATATCAGAGGGAATTTTGTAGAATATGATCATCTCTTTATTCCCTTTGGGTTACAGGTATCGAAATCAGGTCATTAGACTTGGTTACAATTACCCTACCCTGAACCATCTCCCTAGCCTTATCATGACAATAATACATATGTGGAAATAACTCTTAAATTAGAGTCTTTCTTCTATATGTATAATTTTAAACAAGCATCTAATCAAGATGTCTTATGAAGTGAATTTGTGGCTTTAAAGTAGCACAGCATGCTTATTTTACACTTATCGTAGAATCAAGAATATAAATAAACACTCAGAGAATACCAATTACTTTTCTTAATGGTGGTAACAGTGTTGTTAATTGATTACCGTATGGAAAATAAGTCTCCATCTTTCTGAGCTCACCACAAAAAGATCCGTAAGAAATGGAAAACAAATCTTTCAAAAAAAAATCAGAAGGACTTTTAATTGATCTTATCACAAATAAGTGACAAATGCTGGAGTAGATAAATATGCTGTCCTGATTTGAACATTGCCAACATACAGAGTATCCAAATATTGTATAGTACACCTTCAATCATTTTTGTGTAACAAGTGTGAAAAAGGACGAGAAACTCAGATACTTTTATTAAACAGAAAAATAAGTCAGGAATGTATCAGAAAGTGGGAAATTGTGAAGAGAGATTCTGCATGCTGTTACTCAAAAAGCAATTCAAAAATGATAAAGTGAAGCTATTTTGAGTACTTCATAGTTTAACCCAGAGAACTTGTGCAGAAACTCTTAGCTCAGCACAAGTCCATAGCCTCAGAACAACGGTGTTGGGGAGGGGTAGGATATCAGCAGTTTTGTAGCCTTGTTGATACCACTGCAGTTAGAGAGACCCATTCAGAAACAAGGAGGGTCAGCCTCCTAAAACCAACCATGAAATCCTAAAGAAAACCAAGCAGAACAATTAAATTATTTGCTATCATTATCGCTATTGTTTTGTGTGATAATGGACCCCAATCTAATTATTATTATTAAGCAATTATGTAGCACTTTATTTTTGCAAAGTGCTTTCCAACACCTTTTATGAGATAGTCATCGCAACATCCCCGCAAAAGAGGTCAGAATATCTCCAAGGGAGAAAAGAAGAAGCTATCTTACAATAAAATGCTCTAATTTTCCTACTCCTGAATATAAAAGTTTTATGTTGTGATTTGTTTGGTCTCCTAGCATATGACCTGGTTTAATAATGTGCAATTTGAAATCACCCTAACTATTCACTGCCTGATGTAGTAGCTAAAAGAGTCCTGCATCCTGAGGATAAAACAAACAATCATAAAACTTTTAAATATGAGAGCCAGTTAATTAGTGGGACAGAAGCTCAGGAACGAAGATGATTAATGAAAACAGAGATTGTTTAGTTGGGGGTAGTAATAAAAAAGAAAGAAACACTTCAAAATTTGGTGCACATTGTTAGTCAATGCCTTTAATATATATTTTTTGTTTAATTGTTAGAACTAATCTACAAAGTAAGAATTTAAAAAACTAAACAGTATTCCTTTTACATTGAACAGAAATGGAATTCAAAGAAGTAGCCAAGTATATCAAAGTAACAAAGCTACCAATTAGATAATTTGATAGTCTAACACAATCTTCCATATGGAATTTATCTGAACATTACTCATCCTCCTACGGAAAGTGGCCAAATCAGTTTATCTACTTAATGCTGGCAGGTTGCAATGGACAGTGTTTTACTTTTATAGAACATCAATGAGAGCTCTCTTTCTAGGGAATCTTATCTCTCTCCAGTTCATAGGAGTGGGTATTCATGTTTTAATAAGAGGGAAGATGAAAAACAATGGGCTATGAGAGTCCGGCTACTGCCACTGCTGGTCTAGGTGGCTTGGATTAACTTTGGCACAGTATATTTGAATGGCACTTAGAATGTTATACCATCTGAGCCCATGGTCAGTAGTCCAAAGAAACTAAAATTAGAGTAAATTTTAAGGTAAACACACGTTATTGCCTAAAAATTCAGTCTTCCGCTCTTCATCATACCAGTGAATACAGAGTTGGAAGCATGTAGGGTTCCTCGTGAAAATAAAAGCCTTCAGTTCTCACAGCTTACAACAGAAATGGATGATTTTCTGTGAGAAAATATGCTAGCAGCTCCAACCTGAACAGAGTCTCAGACTTCTCTAATTGATTTGCTTCTGAAGCACTGTAGACCCATACTATATACCCATGGGAGACCTATCTAGACAGTGTTGTGGACAGATGGGCTCCAGACAGCAGAGAGCAGGTGTGGAACAAACAGAAGAAAGGATGCCGGGGTCCTGTCAGTATGGAAAGTGAAAAAGATATTCTGTAACTCAGCAGCCTGGAGCCAAACCAGACCCAAAGGAGACAGTGAAATTAACGTATTAAAGACCTGCCTCCAGAACAAAGCTCAGGGTAAAATAGTTGGCAGTATATTTCATATTTGGGTCATGTGCAGCTATGCTTGCTTACAGTCTTTCTTTTTTTTTTTTTTAGTTGCCCCTCTTCAAATCAAAATTCACCTTTATCAATTTGCAAATGTAGGGCCTTAGTCATCACAGCCCAGTAGAGAGACATCTGCAAAGGTAAGCTCCTCTCCTTTGCTGAAACAGGATACTTTCCCATGCCATATACCAGCAGTCAGATGCTTAATGCCTACTAGCCCATGGCCTACCAGGAAGTACATTAATCAGCAGTAGTAACAGATGTTGTCAGAAGTATAGTCTAAGATCTTCAGAACTACTTTTAAACAGAACAAAGTTGTTTCCTAAAAAATTAAAATACAAGTTGATTTATGTTATCCGGAGTGTTTAATGCAAGCCTATTTATTGTCTAGAAACGTATTTTGTAAGCAATCCCATTAAGAGATTCATCTGTAAAGCAACTGAGAACTGATTTACATAACAACAATTTCCTTTCTATCTCATGCAATATCTGATCATTGATTTCATATATATGTATTGTATGGCTTTATACAAGGGTGCAGAGCCAAACAATATATAGGGAAATGAAGGTGAGTTTCCTTCTTTACTGTGAAAATAAACCAAAACCAAAAACCAAGCCATGTGACAAAAACTCAGAAACTTTAATCAGAAACATTTACTGTCAATTTCTGGATGGATATTAAAACTATTTTGTAGAAGTGTCTGTGAGAGGAAGAAAAAGAAAACACATTTTTTTCTATATTAAATGTGCTAATACTAATGATAATTAAAGAGGCATAACCATACAAAATAATTACCATGACTATGTAAAGTAGATTTGCCCTAGGGCAGATTCGAATTGTATAAGGCCCCTTTTCCCTACAGACTGTCAAGTCTTCCAGTTTCTCTATTAAGAGCTTTCACCATCATTGAAGGATAGACTTGGCCTAGTTGGAGGAAGCTGGGTTGGGGGGATGGTTATCAAGTCATTTTTTTCTTGGTTGAGCTGAAGGCACTTCCCCTTGTGAATTCTCTTTATGGGATTGGTGATTACAGCCCCTGCTCCCTGGAGTCTTAGGGCAGCTGTCAGGAGCAGAGCTCTGTCCAGGCCTCTGACTTGCATTCAGATTTCTCAGATGAGATCTCAGATGAGGCTGGATTCTGTACACATTTTTCATACAGGTTTTACAGCAGTATCTACCCAAACTGCAAAGGACAATGAATTGAATTCAGTAAGGAAAAGGTACACTCCAGAGCCTAGATATGCACTTAACTGTGACCACTGTAGTCAGATAAACCAAATATCCATCTGTACATGTGAAGATACATTTTCCTTTACATATAAATATACACACATACACAGCTTTAAAAACACAGTTTCATAATTCATCTTGAACAGGAACATGCATGAAATACTGGAAATATCCTTAGATTTTCCAAATATAATGTTTTACCTGATTCTAATGACGTGATTTGTATATTCTCAAACCATGTAAGAAACACCACATCATTTATCCAGCTTATTACATTAGAATTATCTCACTGAATATTCACAGTTGCCCTCTTAACTCCTTGCAAACATCTATGTTATTTTAATTTCTTCATTTTTCCAGCCAAATTGTATTCATAAATAAGCATTAATTTTTTGTTGTGTATTTTTTTGTGTAGAAACATGCCTATGGGTTTGCTCAAAACTGATGATAGGACGAACAACAGACTTATTGCCAATCATGTGGATGGGCCCTTCTCATAAAACTGACAAAAGCCTGGATCCATAAAAACACTTGCAGGACTCTTCTAAGTAGTGAAGTGGACCTTTTTGTCTATTCCTGCTCAAATACATTTGCTCTGTCTGTCACTGAGAGGAACTGTGACAATGTGATTGCTTTTGCCAAATTGAGATTCACTGAACACATTTAGGCAAGAACTCCCAGAATACTGCTGTGTTCAGAAGTTTGTCCTCAGGAAACACACATTTCAAACAGGGGCTACTGGAAACACATCCTTTTACAATATTAGCTTCTCTCCATGAAAAACCAGTGACAAAAAAAATGTTGTCACAAAAGACCTATTTGTCTCAAATCACTCTACTGGTATACATCTATTGAGAGCATGTTTGGTTGGAGAAATAAACATTTAATTGAATCCAACTGCAAACAGCAAATTTATGGGCTTAAACACACTTATTAAACTAGATGGTGAATTTAGTTTGGGAAATTAAACACCATGGAACTAAATTCTGAGTGCTCTAAATTGCATTCGCTGGCAAGCAGCGAAACCAGTGCCCGAGGATTCCCCTGACAACCCTGAAACAAGCACAGAGAATAAGGAAGGGATCTGAGAAAGACTTAGGAAGTGACTGCCACAAGTGGTACTGTAATTTCCTGTGTTTCTCTTGGTGCTTTCTTTTTAAATGTTTAAGACAGAGGGGATACTAAAGGCTGTCCTGATTTTCCTTATTTAGCTTAACATCACATGAACCCACATACATTATTCCAGATGCCTTAGGAATTGCCCAAAAAAGTTGGGCATATAATAATCACTTAAATATAGTTTTTAGATAAATGGGCTAATACTGACTTCATTGTCCAAATCTACTATTTTTTTTTTTACAAGTAGAACACATAGTAGTTGGCTTGTGCAGAAAGGGCAGAGCTGTTTGTTAATACTGTAACTAGAGTGTGTTCTTTGTCAAGAATGTGTTGCATATCCTTGGTTACAATACAGACGATAATGAAATAGATATAGCTCATTCTCCCGCCTCCCTCTCAGAGCCCCTCCAGGACTACTTTAATTATTATAATCACCTAATGACTGTATCTTAAGTAATTTGTGATTCTTTATTTATCCTCATTAATGCACATTGTGGACATTTTCCAAATGTTTGAACTGTTTTTCCAAAAATTGAACTAATAGGCCAAACTTACATCATCTTGGAATCAGCCTCCATGTTTAAAAGAAAAGCCTCAGAACTTGACCTACAGCAGAACACAAGATATAACCACATACCAGGAAGGACCCCACAGCTTGTCTCTTGCTAGAGTTACTCCCTAGATACTTCCTAGCAACAGTTAATCAAAGATTAGTCTGATTGTTCCAGATGTACTTTCAGACCATTCATGATTGTTTGTGGTCTTGCTTCAGAGCACTCACCTGTTGGCATAAAATAGTTATTCATTTAGATACTTGTCAAACTAAACTCCCCTTGCTTGCTTACCATTTCCTATAGAGCCTTGTCCCCCTCAGAGCTCGATGCTGCATCCTCCCATTCTGCTATCAGAGATGGTGATGTGTGTTGGCTCCTTGCTGGCAGGTCCAGGAGAGAGGAGAGAGATCCTGGTCCAGCTGGTCTCTCCAAGGCTGAGCAGAATGGTGAGTGTTGACAGTCCAAAGGAACACACCCAGCCGGGAGTCTTGTCGAAGCAAGAACTCAACTTTAATGAAACAATCTCTTGTTTATATAAACTTGGAGCATGGGAAAGAGGAGTTTTGGTGGGGTGAGATGACATAGAGGCCAGGGAATGGTGACGGAGGGCATAGGGTAACTGACAGGACCAATTACAAAGCTCTACATCAGCAACAGCTGAGCAGAGGGAAGGCCAAACAGGTCCTGTTGAGTCACTCCAGTACGGAAGTGCCTAAGACAGTTCTCAAACTCGAACCAGGCTTAAGTTTGTCCACAAGGCACAAACCAGGGCCACAATGGGGCCCAATAGGTGTGGCTCAAGATCAAGGTTGTAAATAAAATACCTAAAGTGATTTCATCAGAATTGGCTCCTAGGTGGTCTCTTGGGGTTCATGAACCCTTTCTGGCACAATAGAACCAGAAGAAATTCTGAAGGCTGTTCATCTCCAAAGCGTGCATCTTTTCTTCCATGGCACCCTTCTTTCCATTATGGATCCCATTAGCTCACAGACAGAAGAAGCAGTCCCTCCCACTCATAGAACATACAAAATTATATGGACACTTGGACCAGCTTTGACTTAACATCCCTAATGGCCCTTCATGATGAGACTGGAGGTCTTATGCTAGAAGTATCATCACTCAAAGTGGACTATTTGATCTCCTCCAATAAACTGAGGAAGTTGATGTTATGAGCCTGGCTTTTTGAAAAAGGTAATGGAGTGGAGCAAGAGTGGAGGGTCAGAGACGTTCAGTAGTTTTTCCCACTATAGAGATGACAAGAGAATTTAAAGGTAAGGTAATTTAAATCAATGATTTAAATGCCATATGGTGACAAAGTCATACCGTATGGCAACCTTGCTAACCAAAACAGAAGCTCTAAAGATTACCAGGGTCGTATATTTTATTCTGACCTTGTAAAAGATTTTTTCCAGATACCTATTCAAAAGATAACTTACTAACATTAAAACGTGGTTGGCCAGTCTAAAGCACACAAAAATATCTCTAATACCAGCCATATGTTCTTTTCTTATCCCTTGTTCTAACTCTGGGAGCATGAGCTTATTTGAGAGGCCTATAAATCTTGAACACTGACAGAAGTCTAGATGATTGAAAGGGGTTCAACTTTGGAATTAGAATTTAGGTTGGAATTCAAGTTTATCACTTACTAGCTATGCACCTCCAACATATGCCTATGCTATCCTCTTTCTCTAGCAAATAAGTCAAACAATCGGAGAATAAAAGCTCATTTGGTAAGAGTAGTCTATTTTGTAATCCTTAGTCTGTATCCTTAGTCTGTGCTTTCAAATTTTCCATCCAATGTTTCTCAAGTAGCAAGATTAAATTATTTCATAGCCTTTTCCCTGCCCTCTATGACATCTTACCACACCAAAACTCCTCCTTCCTATGCTCCAAGTTTATATAAACAAGAGACTGTTACATTAAAGTTGAGTTCCTGCTTTGACAAGACTCCTGGCTGGGTGTGTTTCTTTGGAACAATACGTTAATAGTGGATCCACGTATACCAGAAGACTTTACTGCTAATTCCATTTTAATATTCTATGGAAACTCAACAGTAATGTGGTCTTTCTAAGGATAGTTTTCCTTAAGGGACTGCTCTAGTTCCTTCCTGAAGCTATTCCAAATGTCATGACCAAAAGTGCCTTAGGGTTCAATCTTCCTGTTGGTGCAGCTCCTTCGTACAGTTCATCTTGTTGTAGTGACCTCCAACTATAAAATTATTTTTATTGCTACTCATAACTGTCATTTTGCTACTGTTACGAATAGTAATTTGATATACAGGCTATCTGATATACAAGCCTTGTAAAATGATCATTTGGCTCCAGAAGAGATTGCAACTCACAAATTGACAACAAGTATGTCGGGAGGGGAGTTTATTCCAGCTTACAGGTTGCAGTCCATCGATGAAGGAAGTCGGGAAGGAAACCCAAGTAAGACTTTGAAGCATAAACCACTGAGGAACACTGATTTCAGCAGGCTAGCTCACAAACTCATGCTTAGCTAGCTTTCTATCTAAGAATGGTTTCATCTTCAGTGATCTAGACTCTATAATCATATAGTATCCATACACATGCCTAAAGACAACTCTTATCGGGGCAATCCCTCAATTGAGATCTCCTTTACAGGTGAGTGTAGGGTTAGAGTTTGGGCTTTGTCTTGTGGACAGTTAAAGCTAGAAGGAGCGGGAATAAAGACAAAAAGATTGAACATAATGTCACAACTAAGTGTTCACAAAGGACGAGAGAAGAATATCTACTTACTCAGGTTCACCAAAGTAAAATATAAGTTAACATAAAACTCCTAGTAGCAACCTCCTGGTGAGTTCTTTTCACATTTAATCCCTATCTAAAATGCAAAAAACAAACAGACCTGTAGGAGGAGCTAAGGTGGGAGAAGTAAGGAGAGGAAGAGGAATAAGGAGAGGAGGAGTTAGAGAGAGCAGAGAGGTAGGAGCAATGGAGAGCCACGCAGGTATGGAGGGCAGTCCTGGGTAACAACTTTTATTGAGGTTAGCTAATTGGGAAACAGCTCTTTTTGTATGGGCATATTGTTATTGAGCATTACCAAACATATAAAGCCTTTGCTTAATCTTTAAGCATTAGAGTCTCATTTACTTACTGGGCCCGCATGGATGGCGAGATGGTCTGGGCAATGCCCAGCCTTGTGGAGGCAGTGTGGAAGATTGGCAGAGCCATCTCCCATGCTGACATCTCGTGGGTGGCATTGTTGGTGTTTCTGGCTGGCCATTTCTAGCTGCTGTGCACACATGGCCTCCTGCCAAGAAACATGGTGGCTGAGCTAGGCAGAGCCACTGCAGCTCAGATAACCGGCTTGACCTGAGGCCATTTTTAAATATTATTTCAACACAGACCTCATCAAGCTTACAAATTTTTAATAGGTCTTTGTTTGAGACACAGTTTCTCTGTGTAAAATCCCTGGCTGTCCTGGAACCTGCTTTGTATACCAAGCTGGCCTCTGCCTCTGCCTCCCAAGTGCTGGGATTAAAGTATGTACCACCAGGCCTGACCAAGTTTATAAATTTTTAAACTTAGAATCTAGCCTAAGAGAAAAAAAATGCAGGACCAAATAGTCCTTGGGAAAAGGAGAATTACTGTCAGGCAGAGGAGAAAAGGAAGGGGCAGGAAAGATGGAGATGTAGTCTGTTGTTAGTGTCCCTATGGCACCTTCCTGTAGTCTAGTACTCACTGGATAGAGATGTGAGGATTAGAGGGATGTTTGAAAAGTGGAGGCAAGATGATTAGAAGTCCAAGGTCATCTTCTGCTATACAAGGAATTCAAGGCCAACATGTTCTGCATGAGATCATGTTTTCTATTTATTTTATTATTTATTTATTTGTTTATTTATTTATTTATTTATTGGTTTTTCGAGACAGGGTTTCTCTGTATAGTCTTGGCTGTCCTGAAACTCACTCTGTAGACCAGGCTGGCCTCGAACTCAGTAATCCACCTGCCTCTGCTTCCCAAGTGCTGGGATTAAAGGTATGCGCCACCAACGCCCAGCTTCTATTTATTTTTTTTAAAGAGATAAACGTGATCATAATGCATTTGCATACATATAGGAAAATGTCATAATTAAACCAATATTTTATACAAATAATATCCATAAATATTAAAATGTAAGAATTTATTAGTTATTACTATAGCCCTGTAAGTTATAGGTGCTGGCTTCTTTATGTAATTTATTCAAACTCCCAAATAGTTCCTACTGCATAGAAAAAGATCTATTTTCTAAAAGTTCCACAATTCCTTAAGAATAAAGAACATAGGGAGAATTAAAGTAGGTGCCAGCATGTAGCTGTACTTCATTTAAGGTAGTGTTTGTCTCTTTCTTTCCATCTCTCCCGCTTTCATCCTGTTTGTCCCATAAAGGTGGATGAATGTGGGGCATTCCCAGAACAGAGGCCTTTGTGTGAGCTCCAGCTCTCACATGGCATAGCCCCATATTCGTCCTCTGAGTACCAAGCTGTCCTGAATTGCTTGGCATTTGTCACTTCATCCCAGCTTGTTCCAGTTCTCAGAAAAGCCACAAGCAGGTGATCTTTGAGGACAGAGTCTGCTCACTGCGGATGATTGAAATGCCATCCCAGGCATGACTAATTTATTTAGTATTCAAAAATCACTAAAGACTCTTCTGTCGTATCATTCTCACAAATGAAAGGGAATAAAAATAAAGTAGAAACCTGTTTGATGCCTCGGGCACATTCGGCTTGTTGTTCAGGTCAGTTCATTTCAATACTTAATTTGTGGAACTTCATTTAATAGAATCATTTAACACTCAAAAAGTAATTACAAAACTGAACAAATTTGGTTTCCTGGGGTTGGTATTTGACATCGTAGAACATTGAAATCCCTACTGCTGGCTTAAACTATGGTTGGTGTTCAGGAAGCAATTAAATTAATCTAATTTTGAGTATAGGTTATGGATGAACTACATACCTTGACTTATTTACATTATAATCCAATTTAACAATGTATAAAATACTTGTTACTAAAATATTATTATTGATAACTAGCTAGTGTACTGGAAAGTTAACTTCTCATGTTATTAGAGCTTAAAGTGAGGTAATCAGATACTAGACCAACAAGAATGGTGGATGTCACTTAACAAAGAAATCGTAGGGCCTAGAGAAGCTAAGAGCATTGTATAAGATCACACAAATCCCCTGTTTGTGGTTTAAATCTTTTCTCTTCCAAATAGTTCTTTTTTAATTAATCAAATTATATGATAACTCTGCAGATTCAGTTTTGAAATAGGCCAGATGAAAATGTGTCAGATAGTTGCCTTAATGTCCTCTCACATACTGAAAGATACTTTCTCAGATATTCTCTTAGCTGCTATATATAAGACCAAGGTGCCTGCAGTCAGGAAGAAAATGAATATCTCTGGTGTATGTACAATCTGTAAGCCCCAGGAGTCAAATTTTCTTTGAAAAATGATATTTGAACAGAGCTGATGGCTCACAGATCATTTAGTGTTGTGAGACTGTAAAGCCTTCAAGTCTCAGAGCAAAGATATAAACCCAGATCAACTTGAAAGGTTCTTCAGTGACCCAATGGATATGCTAGATCCCTCGCAACTGCTTTATTAAGTGCATTCCTATGACATTCGATTTTTTATGAATATCTATGCTTCATAAGTACTACTAATAAAGTAACCACCGAGAAAGTGAGCTGAAAGCCACTGAAGACTACAAATTCTTTCTTTGAGTTTTCTATGCAGACAATTTGGGATTACTTCTTGAAAGATCTTATATAACAAAAGACAGCTCAAATCAGTATCTCCAAAAGTATATTATAATAAATAGCTTAGCTGTGTCAAGAAATACCTCACAAATTTGAGTAAACAAATAGTGAGTATAATATATAATTTAAATTATGAGATTCATTAGTATTGATTAAACTACTCATTCTAGTCAGTTACTGAAAATATGAAAGTCAATAAAAACTTCATATGATAAAGCCCAATGAAAAGAAACAATACCTACATTATGTATGTTTTAATATAAATATAAACAAATGTTGTAGCAATTACAAATTCTTAGCTTGTGGTAGCTTACAAGTTGTAAAACCACCATTTGGAAGTAGAGAAAGACGCTCAACACGTATTAAACTTGCAACTAGCCTGGATTCCTTAAGATTTTGCTTCAAAAAAGCCACTCAAAGATGTATACATAGACTTACCACAAAAGGTAACTGAGAAACACAACTTAGATACTGTCAGAGGCATTATAGAAATGAAGCTAGGCTTCATATTATGATTTCTATGAGTATTTAACTAAATTTAAGCCAGTGATGACTATGCCACTAAATTCTCTATATTATGATGACATAAGTTCATTGAATTAGTCTCACATCATCTGTGGTACATCTAGTACCTAAACCATATGGACATTCAACATTCTCATACTCCTCAATATGGAAGTTTCTTTGGTACTTTGTCTTGCATGTTGTGGCAGATCAAACATGACCCTTACTTGAATAGACAATCTTTATGATATTTATTGTGTCAATTAATCTTCATTAATCCAAATGTACTCAACAGTACACTGGGATCTGACATAGTCTCATGAATGGGCCTCAAGTTGTCTCTTGTGCTTTCTTAGAGTAACTATGGAAAATGACTAGATAGTAACACAGAATTTTAATATCTCTTCAGAATTTCCTTTGGTAGGTTTCCAGAAACACAGAATTTAGAAGTAAGTATTATATAAGTCCATGCTTCCATCCCCAAAAGACATAGCCAACTTTCCCCTTAAATATTTTGACTACTGAAAAACTGAATATTCTACTACTTTGATTCAATTGTGTTAGTGTTAAAATTAATTTTATTGTTGATAAAAATAAACCTTTAATGTTATGTAATTATGCCAAAGCTTCCAAACTTTCCCTCAGAAAAAAATTGAAGATATAATTTTATTTCTGCCTTCTCTTTTCTATCTCCAAAACCTCTCATGTATCGCCTCTCCTTACTCTCTTTCAATTTCATGGAGTGTGTGTGCTGTGAAGAGATATCATGACTAAAGTAACTCTTACAAGGTGAACATTTAATTGGGGCTGGCTTACAGTTTCCGGAAGTTTAGTCCATTATCATCATTATGGGAAGCATGGCAGTGTGCAAGCAGACATGGTGGTGTTGGAGGAGCTAAGAGTTCTACATCTTGATCTGAAGGCAGCCAGGAGGAGACTGGAATTCCCCACTGGGCAGAATTTGAGCAAGAGGAAATCTCAAGTTATCCCCCATCCCCACCCCAGCACCCAGCCAGAGTGAAGCACTTCCTCCAACATGGCCACACCTCCTAACATCTTCAATCCCCTTGGGCCAAGCATTCAAAGACATCCTATTCAAAACACCACAGTTCCTAAATATGTAAATGCAACCTCCTCTGTTTTTTTTTAAACCACCAAATGGAAATTATGCAAATTGAGCCATTTACTACTTATTCTGTTCAATTGTACGACTTACATAAATCTGAAATTCTTACACTACCTACACATATCTGGTCCATCTAAGTTTACCAAATTGGTTTTGAAGGTCCTTTACTGAAGTATTATTATCCAGCTCCAAGTGTGTCCGAATTCTTGTTCTAGCTGTGCTTTACTGTTGTATCACCTACCAAACACTTACTATACTTTTCATGAGTACCTACTAAGTTTTATTAGCATTTTCCAACTGAAAACATATTGAATCAACCCAGGGGATAAAATATACCTGAAGTAGCTTCCTTATTTGTTCTTTGCCTATAGAAATGCCCTTCATATACTCTGTTAATCAAACACAACCTACCTCTTAGATTATCATGAGTTAAAACTTCTCCCAACCAAGAGTTCATTAACAAAGAAATAACAAGGTTAGTAGGCTTAGTCATGATAAGAAAAAGCAAACTAGATACAGAAAATAGAAAAAGTAATAATCACTCTCCAATCTTATCATCTTCTCATAAAATATAGTTAGTCCTACTGAAAGAAAAAATCAAGTTTAGTTCTTTCCTTCTTCATTCGTTTCTTTCAAATATGTCTATCTATATAACTCTTAGGTAATATTAGTTATCAAAATTATTATGGTTATTATCTTACATATCATATTTTTCAACAGAATTTTAGATCCCTTAGAACAAGTATAAAGTTTCTTTTAATGTTGTTTCCCATTGACATAACACAGTGTTTCGTTGTAATAAATAAGCAGGAAATGTAAAATGACTAGTACTTGTTTTATCATTAGCTGAGTTTTTGTGCTTTAACTTTTATAAAAATTTCCATTCATCCTTTATCATTGCGCCAAATGAAGAAGAAGATGTGGCCTACACATTTCATTGCATGGTTATGAGTATTACAACATGATATTCAGAAGGCTCTTAATTTGCTGATATTCGATTCTGTCTTAGAAAATTTCCTATCTATGTACACAATGGCATTCTAAGCCTGAGTTTCCCATAGGAAGCATTATGCCTTCAAGAGAGGAAAGGAAAAAATCATCAGGGCATGCCAAGCGGGATGTCACTTACACTCGATTGGCCACATCGTCAAGGTTCATTTCCATTAAGCTTTGTGTCAGTTCAGAAACTTTACACATGAGGCCTTGTGTACCAGTCTACCACTGCTGACTGCCCTGGGGCTAGCCCAGAGTCCCAATCTTGTCATCGGTTTTCCGGAATGCCAGTGTGAGAATTAGTTGCATATGCTGGCCAGCCTCACCATTTGAGACAGGGCTGTGGTTTGGTTTTATTTTAATAAATCACTCCCTTTACATTTATTGTCTTTGACATATTTAGATAATACCAAGACAAAAACAAGAAGAGTCATAGATAATGATAACTAGGGAGATAATGGATTGGTGGGCTAGAAGGAATTAGTGACTTCTACAAATAATAGAAAGTGAGAAAGATTTCGTTTGCTTTCGTTTTCTGTCTAATGTGTCTTCAATCTGTCATGGAGTATACACAAGAGACGTATCCAAACTGTTTTTCAGCAGAGAGCACATCCAGCTATCAGTATTTGCTTTAAAACTTTTGACATATATTAGCATTATATAGAAATGAAGTACAAGGTCTATATTCGCATGTGTGCAAATGTATGTTCATGAGACTATTTTGCACCTTTTCTTTAAAAAAAAAAGCCTGAATAACTCTAACACTTATTACTTTAAGATCAATCATATGAGCTTTATCATTTACATGATGTTATCTGAGGGTAGTTAAAGCTTCCTCTTGCAAATATTGTCTTTATCCAAGTTAGTTTATGTAGTACCTATTTATGACAGAATCATTGTGTATAAGGAATATATAATACAATGTATCTAAATCAGACTTTTTCCAATATGCAAATAATTTTGAGTGCTATCTTGATGTCATAAATGAACAATTCCATGCCTAATAGGTCACAGTCACAATATAAGTATAGTAAAATTATCAAAACTTTCTTCAGGTTTTGATTATAAAGCTCAAAGTAAATAGAAATGAATGTTGTGTTTTGGCATGAGGACCTTATCCAAGGCATCCTGGCAAGCAAGCATTTTAAATAAAGGATGCACAAACTATTACCTAAAGACAAAAAGGTCCATGGTATTAGAGTTGTGGCTTAAGTGAAAACGACCATCATAGGTTCATATACTTGAATACTTTGTGCCTAGTTGGTGGGAATCCTTGGGAAGGTTTTAAAGATATGGACTTGTTGGAGAAGGCTTGTCACTAAGGGTGGTCTTTGAGGTTCTAAAAATCTCTAGCCATTCCAACTATATTTCAGTCTCTGTTTCATGGTGAGCTCTAGGATATTTCTATAGTGTGATGCCTGCCATATATGACCATGTTCCCTGCCATGATGCTCTTGTACTGTAACTTCTATAGGTTGATTTGGTAACTGTGTCATATCACAGCAATTGAAAACTAACTGAGGCAGAGGTAATAAGTGTTTTATAGTGTATTAATTTATTGTGGGTCAATAATCTCAAGCATTTAATGGTGGCCTGACTGAGAAAAATGATATAACACAAACAATATTATTTGATTTGGTAGGTTGCGAGAAAATATAAAGAGTACAAGTATGTTTTCATACTGTAAGTATCTATTATTTTCTTCATTCAATGTTATAAAAGCTTTTAAAGTAAAATTAGTAGATTTAATTTAAAATTTTTTTATCTAATTTTCCAAAATTCTAAGTGGATTTTTTTATATCAGAGGAAGAGATGATACCAAAATCTACATACAATAATTGTTGAAATTTTTAACCTCTTTAAAAACAATGAAAAATGTTCTTATTTATAGAATGTCATAATACAAGCAAATCTATTATTTATGTATAATATAGACTTACACTATGTAGGAATAGTATATACTACTATATAAATTAAATAAAAGAACATTATATCTTTAAAAAATAATGAGAGGGTTGAAGTGATGACTCAGTAGTTAAGAGCACTTGCTGCTGTTGCTGAGGACCTGGATTCATTATTTTAGCACACAGAGAGAAGCTCACAGTTATCTCCAACTCCAGTTTCAGGCTATCAGATGTCCTCTTCTGACTTCTGAAAATAAAAGTTACTTACAGTGTGAAAACATACATGCAGTCTCCATATTTTCTCTCAGCCTAACACACACAAGTGTGTGAGTGTGTGTGTGTGTGTGTGTGTGTGTGTGTGTGTGTGTGTAGGATTTGGATGATGATTGTTTATAGCTCCTCAGAATAACGACTTCTTTCATTATGGAACAACATAGATGAGAATAATCGTTATGTTCATTCATAAAAGTGTAAAATATGCATTTATCATTTTATCCCTTTTACAGACAAACGACTTAGGCCATGTCTGTAAGAGTCAATATAATGAATGTCCCTTCTAAGTCTTTCATGACAGAGTAGTAATAGAAAGATAATTGGCTGTCAGAGATTACCTAAGAATATTTCAACAGTCAACAATTGACTGGATAGTAAAAGCAGCATAGAGGTAGAGTTAAATAAGTCTTATATGTGTCCATATGTTTTCAGGTGTTGAAATTAAATGTCTAAGGTCTTAACAAAGGGGAAACAACCTCAGGATGGAGTTAGAAGTCTGGTATTTGAGAGGAGATTAACATCAGTTAAAGTTATCAGGGTGAGGAACCCCAATGGTTGAAACTTGGAGATCTGATAAGAATTCTGAGAAAAATAACATATGGATGAGCATGTATACATATGCACACATATATATACACACACGAACACACACACATGCACAAACACACACATATACACACACAAACACACACACATACACAGACTTTTTTATTGTTTTTTGGTGATGTATATTGCATTGGACTTTATAAGCTAGTAAGAATTAACAGATAAGCCAAGTGTATTTTCCCCTAGGGGAGAAAAACCTGTATGTTTGTTTACTGGGAAAAGTAAGTAATAACGAAAACAAACAAACATTAGTTCAGTTTCAACATATGCTAACATTGACAAAACTGTTTTTGTTCTATCATTGTACATTTTAATAATTTAATTTTAAAAATAGATTCATATCTTAATTGCACTAACATTTTACAAAATAATTTTCTCTGCCAAATTCATGGAAAATATTGTCTTTCTGTTTACCAGAAATAGAGTCCACACTGCACTCGACCAATACATACACTGTGCTGGTGCTGGTGCTGCATGCTTGTGTTTCAGTGGCCCCGATATCTATGATGATGGGATGCTGTCCATTAGGGAGAGCTTGCTACTACCTCTTCTGCTTTCTGCTCTCACCTCCCCTGACAATTACGGTTGACTTTAACTCCCTTAAGCTATTACTCATTGACTCTTGTTGTCTATCACAGTCTTTAGTAGGATCTGTCTTTGTTATTGTCATTACTCAACATTATAGCATTCAGTTGCACTGAGCAAAACCTATCTAGCATACGCATTGGCAATAGACTAGTAGATGTGTCATCTACTGGTCTGAAATTAACCTTTATATTATAAGTTTCAACATCAGATGTCTGTATAGCAGGTCAGTTTTCAGTGTCACAACAGAGACCTCTCCCTGTGCACATATTACCTCCAGTTGGCAGGTATTTTGCCTTTGGCGTTCCAGTTAGTGTGGGAAATAAATCTACCTCTCTGTCAACAATTATTTTGGTATCCCCCTTGTTTTGAATTTCTGTACTTATTCCCATTTAAAAGGAGAGAGAACTGTGGCAATTAAAACAGTCTGTGCTCCTGGAATTGTGTGCACACAGTAATAATGATAGAAAGTGGATCATATAAGAAACACTTCTTGTTACATAAGATGAATAAAATAAAGAAATGTTGCTAAACAAAGTAGTGACTTTCTTCAGTAATGATTATGTATTAATGATAGTTTGCATCTTTATAAGTTTAGCCTGCAACTCCCAGCTTCTTAGATATATGAAACTGAGTCCTATCAGACTACTATTTAGTCTGTCCCTTCAGTGCTTGGCTGACCAGAATATAATGAAAAGGGCTTACTAGATTAACATTTTGGACACAAATTCAAGAAAGAGAAAATATGAGTTTTGTTTAGAACATTAGAGCATTACAAATGTTTAATATTTTTTCTCAAGAAAAAATATTTTCATATATAATTTTCAGTTGTCCAATGTGTGGGTTTTTTTGGTACCAGAGATCAGTAGATTTCTTTGTCCACCACTACACTTCTTTTTTTTTTTTTGGTTTTTCGAGACAGGGTTTCTCTGTGTAGCCCTGGCTGTCCAGGAACTCACTCTGTTGACAAGGCTGGCCTCGAACTCAGAAATCTGCCTGTTTCTGCCTCCCAAGTGCTGGGATCAAAGGCGTGCACCACCACCTCCCGGCACCACTACACTTCTTATACCCAAACCCTGTTGCTCTTCGTTTCCTGAAATTCTACTTCAGCCATTTTTAAGGAAGTAGACCCTGGTAAGGAAAGCAAACTGTAGTGGATGGACCCAAACTCACAAATTGAACTCTGTGGGAATATTACATATATATATATGTGTGTGTGTGTGTGTGTGTGTGTGTGTGTATACGTATATATATACATATATATATATATATATAATCTTCCTCAATTTCTTTCTTGAGATATTTGAAGATCTATTGTAGAGATATTTTAAATCCTTAATTGCTTGGTTATATTTATTTTTAGATATTCTGTTTTATTTGAGACTATTATGAGTAGGAACATATTCACATTACAAGAGTGGGGGTAGATAGTATATGAATGCATTTGATTTTGGAAATCTTTTTCTGAAGAGCTAGTTGCTTGATAACACCATAAAACATGACATTTAGTAATGTCTATTAAAGATAGTTATATATAAGATGTAGCTCATTTTGGCATAAAATTTAGACAAAAATAAATCTAAGAAGTAAAGTTTCAAAATACCGACACTGACTCGGTTGACACGGGTCTCATCTTCTGTTTATTTGTTGTTTTCTTTTCATTTTCTGCCAAACTTCCAATAATATATGGATATGTTCAGTAACCAGAGAATGTTTTCATAATTTCACTTATCTTTTTTTCAGTCAGTCATTTACTCAGTGTGCTTCTGTGTGGCTGATACATATCCAGATCTATTTCCAATGCTAGAAAAGTTAGACATAGTTCCTGCCTTGGTGAACTTTACCCTCACTAAAGGCAAACTCTATAAATAAGTAAGCAAACAAATAAAAATAACTGTAGCGTTTATTGCTCCTTAACGCATTCTTAGTGTCACTGATATAACAGAAGCATATATTATCTCAGTCTATCTTGTGTGTCAACTGAATGACTTGTATATTATGAATAATGCTAACTAACCAGACACAAGAATAAATACAACTATTCTGAGAGTAAACAAAAATATTTCAATTCTTTATACATCCTTACTAAATAATTTTGTTCTAACTGGTCAAAATTCAGATAATGATTAACGATGTGGTGATTGATTCGAACTAATACATATACAACTTAATTCCTACACCTAAGGCTCCAGGAGCATCACAGAAGATGCTTAGAAATCTTCTAAGAGCCAGAAGACCTGGGTGCCTGCTGTGAAATCTTGTCGATTGTATATGTCCAGGAGCTCTCAGCAACATGGTTGCCTAAATGAGATCTACACAATGACATCACCAGTTGACATATCAACGTGGGTAAGCAAAATCTTACAAGGCCTTGCCTATGGTTGAAGCACTACCAAGAATCAATGGCCTCTACAAAAGGAAAAATCAGTGTGGTTCAGAGACAGCTTTCTTCTTATCAAATCTCAAGTAGTTAGCCATAAAAATATGTTACATGTGCGCAACATTAAATAAACTCAGTAGGTTGTATATATGCACATGGACACATAAGTACATAATAATGACAACCATTTTTTAAAAGGTTATGAATTTAAGAGGAAGTAGGGGAGACACATAGGCAGCTGGAGAAATGAATGGAAAGAGTGGAAATAATTTAAATAATTTCATTAATGTATGAAATTTGCAAAAGTAAATATTTTAATTAAAAACATAATAATTTTACTACTAAACAAAGATAATAACATGGAAGATATATTTTATCACCCTAAGAAAAAGTACAGGGAAGTAAAGGATGGCTCAGCAGTCCTTGTTGCTCTTGTAGAGGACCCAATTTTACGTTCCTGTATCTACTTGGTAGCACATAACTATACGTAACTTCAGTTTTGTGGGATCCAGCATTCTTTTCTGGCTCTCATGGGCACCAGGATAATATGTGATATACATACATATATCCAAAATTTTTCACATACATAAAATATAAATAAATAAATCTTTAAAAGAAGATATGCTGAAGTGAAAAATATTTTCAGTGGTACACAAATAAGTGTTGTGTGATACAAAATCAGACTAATAAACATAGAATGTAAGCTAAGATGAAATACTATGCGTATTTGTCTAATGGTTAACAGTTTCGCTCTTTGACTAATCTAGGATGTGTTTTGTTGTGGGGTATATGATATGAAGCAATAATGCAACCTAATTTCAGTGTTAGAGAATGAGTCACGTTAGACACTCCTTCCAAAGAGTGATAAACTTTTTCTGGTCTGGAGATAAACACCTTTTCTCAACTTTTTAAACTCTCCTAAACTGCATTGATGCTGTGTACAGAGGTGGACTCTTTCCTTATGAAATAGCATAGATGTGGCATGTGCAGTGTTGAATAGAATTTGCTCATTTTGACCAATAGTGAGTAGGTCTTTCAGACATTTATGGAGCCTATCATGATATAATGTATAATGGCAATTTGTCTTCTTTGCAACTCTGTTTCCTATTCCCTTAATCACAGACTTTATTCTTTCTTAATTATTCTACACAGAATTCTAAATCAGGAATATGCTATCAGAGAACCATTGTGCTATTTGATTGATACTGGGGACTTTTTCTTTTTTATTAGGAACAATGTTTAATATTGCTATGGAGTTAACTAACCACCTACCTGCCAATGAAACCTCCATTACTGATAGTAATTAAAATGCATAAAGTCCTTGGCTTGAAATAGCAGCTTATGGAATTTCCTGATGGTGTATTTATAACTGAATGCAATGAGTTTATATCTTAATGAATTCAAAGCCAAATAAACAGAGCCAAGACATAAAAGAATGGAGGAATATTCATTACTTGTGGCAGGTAAGGATAGTATGGCTACCAATTCCAACAAGGTGCTCTCCTTAAACAAAGAAAGCATGAAAATTTTATTTAGGACATGTGTGTATTCAAGAATGTGCTAATTTCTAAGCATACTTTCAGTTTATACTACAAAGGCTTAGCTGAAGGTAAAGGAAGGGATATTTCCAAGATGGTATTTCATACCAGAATCAATCCTTGAAGATACCTTCCCTATTAAAAATAACACTGTTTTTTTTATTAAAGCTGCCTTGGTCATGGTAGCTCTCCACAGAGGTAAAACTCAAACTAAGACATCTTCCTACTGTCATTCCATTGATTTTCATGTCATTTGGTTCTCTTCATCAATGGTGTGCATTGTCAGCTTTATTCTTTATTGCAGGGTGGTGCAAGGTAAACTCAGAGAATACACAGCAATCTCAACTCCACTTCAAAGGACTTTCATGTCTTAACCCTGTAGCTCACCACAAGTCTGAATTTCTTCATTTATAGAAATGAGTAATAGTACCCCTTGAATTCTGTCATAAGTATAAAATGAGATAATATATAGGTTATTTCATACAGTAATTTATTCTTAATAAAAATATTAGCTGTCTATATTCATGCGTAATACACATTAGAGAACTGCTAAGTCTCCAAAAAGAAGTATGCATTTTATAATTAGTACTCTAGTTGATGAAATAATAAAATTAAGCTCCATTTTCTAGTCTGTCAAGATCATTTTGACTCCAAATTCTGTCATCTAACAAGCATACGTATTTTTCTAACTTCACGTCAAACCAAAACCTGTCATCTTGTTCTTAGAAGAGTGGTTATTTAGTAGGCATGTCTGGTCACTTCTTTTTGTGCCTATTCCATTTAGTCAAAATATTCAGTAAAATGTTTCAGCTAATAAAAATTTGTTTTCATTTCATAAATTTAAATATTTAGATTTCTGTTACTTCTCATGGTGTCAATTTCTTCTAGCATTCTTCCAAAATTTTATGTATATGTCAAGTTTCCATTTTGGATACAGTGACACTTAAAAGACTCTGGACATTTGTTTCTGTTATGGTAGAGATGGTTGGGTGTAATTTTAACTCAGCATTATTTTCAAGTGACCTCATAAATGTCAGGTGATGGAGCATGATTCAAAATATAAGGAAAGTAAAATTAGCACTACTCTCTATTCAAAAAGCACGGACAGAAATTTCTCCATAAAACTTTATTCCGTGACTAAAATGTCATCGGAATAAAACCAGTGAGATGAGCCAAAAAGTCAGGCAGCTTGAAAATTATTGAAACCTTAAGAGCTTCTGTTCATTTGGTCCTAGTCCTGACAACAGGTCATTTCCTGATGCTTCACACTATGAGGTCAGGGTTGTGGTTTTTCGCATGGTGATGTCACAAGTTCACAAAGAGGCCATGGCATTTGAATCACAAAAGTTTCCAAAAGGAGCAGATGATTCATGCACATACCAGAATGAACAAAGCAGCCCCTTGATGACTACCTACTGAGATAGTTGGAATTACTATTTACAGCATTGCTTAGTTTACTGTCAAGTGAGAGAGTCTTAGCACACCCAAGGAAATGGCATTAGTCATATGAACAGTTCCTGTGGCCTAAAGTGAACTCACATTTCATATTGCATCTGATTTTATGGAATATTTTGGTCACAGTTTTAGTTTCTAGAAAAAAAAAAGGCGGCTTTGTCAAGTACAGCGTAACAAAAACAAGTGGAAAATTTTCTCTGCTATCTGTAAACTAATGATATACTTATCAGACTCTTCAGAGTATATCCAAATGCAAATGAATTATACTCTATCCCTTTGCCAGGCTTTTAGACACATTTGAAAGTACCACTAGAGAGTTTCAGGAAACAAGATGTTTAGCATTTAATTACTAAGAAAATTAAATAGATCTGTCAGTGTCTATCTAATTTATACTTAAATGCTGACTGTTTATTAATAATGAATTCCTTTTAGATGTTAGTTGTAAAAACCCAAGTCTGGACATCTTCAACAGAAATGTTTCTTTACAGGGATCTAGACTCCTGCAAAGAATCAAGAGATGATATCAGTAATCCCTGGAAAAGAGTCTCAAATTACAGTCAAGATGAACCAATAGAAGATGTATTTATTTCATCCTCTGCCTAAAACACACAACAATATTATACCTAGCATATATGGAAACAGTTTTCTAGATGGTAGTTTAAGAAAGAAAGATAATGATCCCTGAAAAGACTGACTATTCTGTCTTGAATCTGAAGTTGAATCTCACCAGCCATACATGGCTGCAGTGTTCCATGTGCCTGTAACAGTGTTTCTTCTAGGGGTCCATTATAAATGTTCAAAATAGTCAGACTAACATAAGGACACTCAGCCACTTAACAACAACAATGACAACAACAACAATAACTCTTTTGCTGGTAACTCTCCACTTGACAGGGGCAGGCATGAACTATTCAAATAGTTCAATAATGTGCTTCTAATAGTTCAAATTAGTCAAAATACGAAAAAAGAGATATTTACAACACAGATTCAACATAAAATTACCATTTATTTGATTTGATTTGATTTGATTTGATTTGACTTGATTTGATACTGTTTAAGACAGGGTCTTGTATAGCCCCAGCTGATTTGCTTTTCCTTATGTAGGCAAGGATGACTTTGAATTTATGATCTTCCTGCCCCCACTTCTAGAGTACTTGTATTAGATACATGAACTATTATATCCAATTTTTGTAGTTAGGTGTCAGAAATCCAACCCAGGGCTTTATACATGCTAAGAAAAGCATTCACTGACTGAGGTGGATCACAATTCAGTAAGTGCTATTTTTAAAGCATGTAATAGAGTCTCATTTTCAAAATGGTGGACTGAAAAATACCCTTATGCTGTCATCTAACATCCAAATGTTTGTGGAAAAGAAGTTTCATGAGCTGATGATGCTTGCGATTCAATGATTGCATTTGTGAAGAATTGTGATGTTGATAGTTGTTATTTGAATTCTATTATACTATACAATTGACATGGAGACTGTTCAATAACTAGAGCTTGAACAAGAGTTTTTAGAAAAACAATGCAAGACGCAGCAAGAAAACATTTGTACCAGTAATATTCTATATTTATAGCTTACTTTTAGTGGAAAATAATGTCTTCAGGTAGACTTCTCTCCAATCCATTAAAGGTTAAAGCAGAGAAATCAATATGAGCAGAACTTTATATATTCATGATTATCTGTCATTTAATTTCTGTGAGGCAAATGCCATCTATAAAAGAGATACATTGTTCCTTAAGTTTAACATTAAAACATACTCAGTAAACATGCACATCTTTCTCTGTTGCTTGTTTAGTTTGGAAGTGTCTCAATAATCTTTAGTTCCCAGGTGATATCAAACTCTCTAGGCACAGGTTTATTGACTAAAGATGAGTATACATGAACTTCTATCCCTTAATGAATAAATACCTTGAAGAATGATGCTGTAAATGTAAAACAACAGATTTTCAACTCTAAGAAAATATTCCAAAACAATTCTAAAAGTTAAAATTATATATGCATGTATGTATATGTATTTTGCATGTATGTGAATAAAATTGATGTACATACATATTTACAAACAAAAGACGGGCTTACTAGAATGCTTTCTTGTGTGGTTATTCTCGAAGTCATTGGGTCCTTGAAGGACAAAGCTTTCTTAACTCTGGTAAATTTAGAGGAATACTTAAACAAGATTTCAGAGTGGATGAATTCTAAACCATAGAGGTTAAATTTCCTAAGACCTGTCAGAGGAAAAAATAATTCTGTTCCCAAAAGCATTAGAGAAAAATGTTACAGCTGAGAGGAAGTTAGGCAAGGCTCACTCTTAATTACTTCCATTTATTTTTAGGCAGAAAAAAAAAAAAGGGACATAGATGATTGATGGTTCTCCAGTGAGGAAAATCTAATGAGAAGGAGGGCAAAGGGCAAGCTACTTTTCAAAAAGGGAATAAAAAACGAAAAGAATGGTATGAGAACTCTAGAGGTCAATGCCGCATACGCACAACTCTAAATCTGGAGTCAAATTCTGCAGGGAACGTTGAAGGGCAAGTCTGAAGACAGTGCCACCCACCTTTGAAGGGAGAATATATAAATAGCATTGCTTGGACTACCAATGCGTTCTACTGAATAGTTTTTGTGGAGTCCATTTTGGGATATGAGGAAGGAGCGCAAGCTAATATAAGACTAAAAGCAGCATTTCTGAGAAAGGCTTTGATCACGCCTCTGTCCAACATTTGTTCTCAAAATCTGTAAGTGTTATGTGTGCTAATCTAAGTGTAAGATATGTGGGCAAAACCAAAAGGTGAATAGGATTGTGTCATAAGGCAGACAGCCTGCATCAACGCTGAAACTGCCTGCTCTATCAGAAAATGATATATTGAATATTCCTCACCAGCTTCTCAATAAAGTCCAAGTAATAGTTTCCCCAAAGAGTAGATCTGCATCAACTCTTTTAATCTTCTGTTTGGAGTTTCAACCTGAGAAAACAGATACTGATCCACTGATGTGAATAAAATACAATGACCTCAATGTTGGTTTTAAGCAAAATTCACCATTTTTCTAGTACTGAGGTTATATGACCCTTAATAGAATGTATTCCAGGGTCAGTAGGAGCATAACCTTAGACAACAGGATTTAATAGATGAGTGGTAAAGCAAACCTTGTAGGCAGAATTAGCACCATCAGAGAAAAAGTAGGCCAATCACTCTAAACCAAAGCTGATATTTGTTCTATGCCTAATAGATATTACTTGACTTATAAACAACAAGGCCCCAAGGACTGAAAAACACAAGGTACTCAAGCAAGAGGACAGTAATTTTCTTGTCTTAGTCCCTTATTAGAATGGCATAGAATTTTGAAAAAAAAAAACTTGACCATTTTGTAGGAAGGGACAGGAAGGCAGAACATTGTCTGGGATGGCATTAGGACATGGAAAGGTTGCCATATGGAGTAGACAACACTCTCCATCCACAGAACCATGGGTACGCATGTAAATGTGTGAGTTCACACATAAAAGAATATGCATAGTTAAATGTTATGGAAAGTTCTTAGAGAAAGTGAAGCATACGGTAACACTTAAATGTTAGGAGAAGTTCAATGATTGCCCATCTTGGTTGTCCAGTTTAACTTCAGAAAGTTAGAAAGCAGTTAAATATATATTTATATTTATATATTATATGTATACATATATATACATATATATATATATACATATATATGTATATATATGACATTGCTGTGGACAATTGGGAAATAACTTGTATGAAGATAACATATAATAAGATAAAACATACTTTCTATATGTACAAATTCCTCAGCAGTTGTGGGAAACAAGGAAGGACAGGAAGCAGAATGTGCTGGGCAACATTAGTGTCAACATGAGATAATCTACAGTCTCTAAGGAAGTAGCAATCAAAGTTGAGGGGTTGCCCAGGTTAGATTTGGCTATGGACATCTTTATCAGTAATTGAATTTGCTGATGAGAGGTGTGGAAAGCTTAGCACACTATGGACAACATCACTCCCGGGTAGGTGGTTCTCAGCTGTACAAGAAAGTGAGTGAGTGTGTGTGAGAGAGTGAGTGAATGGGTGAGTGGGTGAGTGAGTGAATGGGTGAGACAGTAATCAGCACTCTTCTGTGGTTCTTGCTTCTAGGTTTCTACCTGGAATTTCTCCTTTAACGTGCTTTAGTGATGGACTGTGAACTGGAAGTATAGGATGAAATAAACTTTTTCCTAATCCTTTTGGTTATATTATTTATTGCAGCAAATGAAAGAAAACTATAACACAATTTAAGAAAGATGTTTTCAGTCTGGAAATAAACGAGACTGAGTTTTAGGTAAACTCTGATTCTGGTTATTCACATTCTCCACCTCTATTCTTGAAAGAATTGATAAAGGAATTATCTCACAATTGAATGAGGGCTCAATCTTATCAAGAAAAGATAGACATGAAAGAATTACACAAAGAAATCTTATTTTGGCTCTAAAAGCTACTTAAGAAAAATACAAACACAATTTCACAGATTTTTCTGAAAAATCTGTGTAAGATATGATTCTATGGAACAGTGGATTCCTTCTCATTGAAGTGACAGGGATGCCATAGCTCACAATGTGCAAGTTGATCTTCCTTGGGGAAGAAGGAAAATACCACTCAATGAGGTGAATGAATAAATGATATATGGATAGTGGGTGAATGAATATACAGGTAGATAAATGAGTAATTAAATGACAGATGGAATTCAGACAATGAGTAAATCAGTTTATTCATAATAATATATGGTGTGTGTATAATGTGGTAGAGGTGTAGATAGATAGATAGATAGATAGATAGATAGATAGATAGATAGATAGATAGAAGAGAGGGACAGAAAGAGAGAGGGGAGAGAGAGAAAGAGAGAATGAGAGCTTGCACCCCATATGGAGGTGTTCAATTTTGCCGTTTTCAGTTTGACTTTTATTTTGTATTTGTGTGTGTGTGTGTGTGTGTGTATTATGGCTTAAGTAAGGAAAAAAGGAGCAGTCATGGGCAAAGACAAAGAAGAATTCTCAATTCTAAGTACAAGTTTAGGTCATAAAAAGAAAGCTGGGCACAACTCAACATATCTAGGCATTCCTGTACTAGGGATGGAATATTCACATCAGTGAAAGCACATGCAGATGTATAGCTCTTTCTGATTACTATATATGGATTTTTTTAGATATTGTCCTTCCTTTCTATTATTATTAGTATTTCTGTTCTTTTAAAATTGTTGTAATGGGATAACCTTAGCCAAAATGCCAAACAGTGAGGAGATAGAACCTGTAGAGACCACCTTCAGTATTTAGGGCCTCCCAGTTGAGGAATGTGGACACCAACACACCTTGAAAACTTTTGACCCAGAATTGTTCCTGTCTAAAAGAAATACAGGGAGAAAAATGTTGCAGAGAATGAAGGAATGGGTGACTAGGGATAGGTCAACTAACCTGGAATCCTGGGGGCTCCCAGAGACTAGGCCACCAACCAAAGAGCATATACAGGCTTGTCCAAGGCCACTGGAACATATGTATCAGAGGACTGCCTTGTCTGGCTTCAGCTAGAAAGGGTGTGCCTAATCTTGTAGAGACTTGGCGACTCAGGGAAAGCAGAAGGTGGAGTGGGGTGTGGCAGGGTTCCCTTTCATAGGTGAATGGAATGGTGCATGGGGAGAAGAACTTTGGGAATACTGAACAGGGGGTCATCATTTGAAATGTAAACAAAATAATTAAAAATAAAATACTGGTTTATAATTTTTAAAAAATGTTGCAAATGAAAAAAAAATCAGCACATACCAAAATTAGCAAGAACCCAAATTTATACAACTCAGTAAGCTTCTGTACATCTACAGAAGTCATTTGTCTATGGAGATTCACTTTGGATTTAATTTGTTTTCTATCACATATGTTTTTATGCACGTATCCATCACTAATTTTTCAATTATGTTCTAATCATTTGTGAGGTTGTCTCTGACCACCAGAGCTGGGAGAGTAATGATCCTTGTGAGGCAAGTAGGAAATCTGGTTCAACACATTTGTTTTGATCCCAGCTTCTAGAATCTGACAGCAAGAAGTTTATTTTAGTCATATTTACATACAATACAATTTGGAAAAATGTCTTCTGGTATAACCCAATCCCATGTGCACAACGAGGCATATTGAAACTCTTTTCAAAGTCCATTTCACTTTTTCCAGGAAGATAGGATCTGTAGATAGGCTGCATGGGTTAACTTGAGGACCTAGAGGACAATCTAGTGTGGTTTTGTAGGCAGAGGAGTAGTCATCTGGGCTTTTGGATAGCTATCGTCCTGCCTCTGGAAATTAGTGTGGCTTTATCCTACAGGTTGTACACACCTCCATTACTAGCCTTCTGCATGAAAAATAGGTTATATATCTGTTTTCTTTGAAAAGTTAACCCTATGTGTTCAACATTTGTGGTTTTGCTGGGGTTATCATTGTCTTCTCTGTTCAAATTGTTCAACTTAAAAGTAGGCATTTTTCTCAATTAGTGACTATCTTTGTGACTAGAAATTTTCCTCACTCTGTGTACTCTATATAAGCACAGGCATGTCTGTTGCATCATGGTTTCAATAGTCAATTTCAATAAAATAAAAAAAAATGTTTTATTTCCCGACAATTATCATAAATGTATTGGACCTAAATGAAATAACCTGAATAAAGTAACTGTACTTATTTTAAACATTCTTTCACCTAATAATCATAAAGAAAAATTTTAAAAGTCTGTAAAATCAAAACTACTGACTTGAAATTTGAGGTGGAATAAAAAAAAAGGAAAGAACTGAAATCAAACACTTTTCACAAATATATTGTTTCAGAGTGAAAAAAATGAAATCCAGAAACTGGGTACTAAAATAATTGCCCTTAGACTTCAGAAGTGGTCTGTCATAGCTGTTACTGTAGAAGAACAGAACTCTAGATTCCTTGGTCTCCTCTCATTACATCGAACTCACTGGAAAAGGCATTAAGAACCTTCCTCAGAGAAACGAAACTGTCTTCAAGTTGAGACTAATGAAGGGTCATATATATTCCAGGATCCTTTGTTCCTAACACAGTTCTTGTCATCACTGAAGATTAAGAGCAAGGAGATATTCTATCCCAAAGTTTGTTACACAAGAACTGAAGAATTAGAAACTACTCCTGAATTCTGAGCTATAATACATTCAACTACTGACATCATATCACAGGCTGAAAGAATTAGAAGAGAGTGTACATTTTATATGGTGAAATGTCAATGAACCACATTTGCATGTACTGGGGATTTTCTGCACTGGTTTCTTGGTAGCAATATTATTCTTTATATGACAAATGGTACCTGGCTTTAAAAATCCCATGCTTCTTATTGTGAGGAGTCACATTATGAGTTCAATTTGGGTTATTCTATGAGGCATTTAGGACCTCACATTAATAAAATGTTAACTTCTCTAAGGTGTGAGTCAGTTGAAAGATTTATCTTCAGAGAAACAGTGGTTTTATTTAAGATTTGCTTATTTTACTTTATGTAGGTTCGTGTTTTGCATGCATGGATCCCTGTTCACTATCTGAGAACTGGTTCCTTGGCCTTGTCTACTTCCTCTCTGTTGCTATCTACATGCATTTTATTCAAGGAAATATAGGATAATTAAGAATTATTAGGAAGTTCTATAAAAATACCTTCTCTAAGCAGTTAAACACTTCAATGACTTTTCTTCTGAGTCCATCTGAATGTGAGTTTGTTTTCAAAATTGGTCATCCCTATTTTATATACTTTATACAATATATAAAAATGTCCAAGAATAATTTTTGCAATATAAAAGGGAAAGATGATAAATTAATGTCATAAATATGATTTTGATAACTAATGAATAATCTCAGGCTATCTTGAGCTTGGTGAACTGTCATTGATGTAACCACAGGGCTCAGATACGGAATTTCTGTGTATAGTATGATCTCCCTCTTTTCAGTTTTTCTTCTTCTGTTTTAAAGATTGACAAGCTGTGGACTCTAATGGAAACTTCATAAAATCATAGAACATTCCCCAAAATGCTTAACCTTTAATCCAACTACTACAACTGTTCTTATAGGACACATCGTAAAACTACTATTCCTATGATCCGGGACATCTTTTTTGAAAAATTATCTTTCTAGTTGAGGTATAACAATTTTTATGTAGCTTTATATATTTCTTGTATCATCTTCTTGTGTTTTGTTACTTTAACTGTGGGGAAAGGATTAAGTTATTGCTATGTTAAGATTTATTTTTAGGGCCAGAAAAAGTGATTTGAAATCTTCCATCTTGTTGTAGATAATATAAGAAGAAGGGCAAATACAGGAATCATTGCTAATGTTCTGATGCCTGAAGGCATCACCAGCAGCTTAACTTACATAAGAAAGCAGGTCCTCTTTAATGTGTATACTTTCTCCTTACAGACCTGTCTCTGCGTCTCGTGTAGATTCTATGGTCATCACTTTGCTGACTATACTGAAGCTATAAAGACTTTGTAATGCTTACTCTACAGTGGTTGAAAGTGACAATAACATTACTTTCTATCTATGTAGACTTAACTTGGCTTTTTACACAAAATACACCCTTTGTCAGAACACATGAGCTGAGAGGAACATGCACTAAGAATTTACTATCCCATGTCTGATCTTTCTTTTCCTCTTTTTTGTCTTTGTCCCCTGCCCACATAGCCTTTAGTCTACTATTATTTTTAGTGTTTTATTTAATGTTGTTTTAAATTTGCCTTACATCTCTCTTTGTTTTGTGTCTAACTTCAAATATCATCCAAACATTCTGTAATATTTCAGATAATCAAGAGGAGATAGTTAAGTTTATATTGCTATGATAAACCACTATTGACCAACAGCAACTTGGAATGGTAATGGCTTGTTTCAACTTCTAACTCTCACTTTCCATTGCATCACTGAGGGAAGGTAGGGAAGCTTCAACATTTACTCAGGACAGGAAATTAGAGGCAGGAACTAAAACAGGCCATGAGTGAATGTTGCTTACTGGCTTGCTCCTTTTGGATTGCACATTTTACTGTCTTATTCAGCTCAAGGTCACCTGCCCAGATGTGTCATTGGTCCATATTAAGTGCACCTCGCTCCATGCACACACCCACATCCATCATTGGTAAAGAAAATACTTTAAATATTTGTTAACATGCTAATACTTTGGAGGCATTTGTTTTTCCGTTAAGATTCCTTCTTACCAAATGACTAACTCTTGTCAAGCTGACATCAAAACTAGCCACTGCAGTTCCCTTTGAGTACTACCCTCTGCTTAGTAGGTAAAGATTATTTAAAAATGTCACATCACACATCTTTGGCCCCTCTTTTGTTCTGTATTTGTATTGAAGTATGTCTATTTTCCCATAGAAAATATATGACAAAAAGCTCCCTCTCTTTGGTGGCTATTAAGTAAGGACAGCAATAAGGAAAGCCCCCAGTTTTACCATTCATTATTCATACTTAAACCACTATAATTATTCATGATTTAAGCATCAAATTTTCTGGCCCATTAATTCCATGTTTTTGTGACTGTTGTGGTTTTTATTATGTTACCTAAAGCTGATTTTTATCATTCTGATTCAATAGTCGATTAAGAAGGATCTCAGAAAACCAAAATCCAATTATGCTCTTACATTCTTTAACTTAACTTATCATGATGGTCAACTTGACATTTTTTTGTTTGCTGTTTTGTTTTTTAGCTGTTTAGAAGGACTGAGGTATGCACTGGATACTTTCATGGTAGTACTTCAAGTTGACCATAAAAACAGAATTTATGTCATGTGACTTTGCCACTTGTAAAAGCTAAACTAGAATAACTTAATTAATGTAGCCCAAGGAGAGAAATTCAGGGAGAAACAGAACAAAAAGCAAAAAGACCAGATTAACTAGAGAAGCGGATCAATGAGGGAAGAGACAGAAGAAGGAAAAAAGGAAAGTGAGTAACAAGGAGGGAAGGAAGGAGAGAGAAAGGACAGGAAGAAAGAAGCAAGGGAGCACAGTTTTCTCTTGGGAGGTAACCAGTGTCTCCTCTCTCCTGAAAGATCGAAGATATCCCCTCAACACTGAGCTTACTTTTACTAGCTCTCTGGTTCACAGTGCATACTTGGCTACACTTTTTGACTCATGCCACCACAGACATGTATTACATGCATCCCGCTCTCTCCTGTCCCACACTTGTATGCATTACTGGCTTTTGGCGGTTATCTTTCCTCAGCCATAACAACTGAAAGGTTATCTTACACATGGGGATACCAGTGGATTTTAATTGATGGACTTCCTGTGAAATAGCAGTGGCTAAAGTGAAACTTCTTATCTATGTGAAGTCAGAAGAAACTAGAGAGGAATTTAATATCTTCTCTCACAAGTTCAAGTTATAATTTAAAAGTACACACTTGTATTAACTATGAATTTTCCAATAGTGCCTTGATCAAACAGCTGTCTCTTTAAGATTTGACTGTTCACCTTTCTCCAAATAAATGCAAACACGCACACAGAGAGAGAGAGAGAGAGGGAGAGGGAGAGGGGGAGAGAGAGAGAGAGAGAGAGAGAGAGAGAGAGAGAGAGAGAGAGAATCACATCTTGCTGATTATTCCTTCAGAAAATAACATCTCATCTTAAAAGAAAATGAAGGTTAATTCCCTATTAGGGTAATGTTGAAAAGCTTTAAGAACACAGCAGGATATTGCAGAAAAGATGGAAGCTGTCAATCAAATAAAGAAGAGGAGTAAAGGAATGCTGACAAAGGCTGGAACATAAAACTTGGGAAGAGAATCTGTGAAGATGAGGTTGGCTGCCCATAAATGACAAGCAAACATCCTCAATTAGAATAATATTAGATTCCTAAGATTCTTAAACTGAAAACTTGACACTCACTTGGGAAAAGAGTTTCAGGGAGAAATTGTCTAGGTTGTGTTGACCTATAGATCTCTCTCTCTCTCTCTCTCTCTCTCTCTCTCTCTCGCTCTCTCTCGCTCTCTCTCGCTCTCTCGCTCTCGCTCTTTTTGTCTTACACACACACACACACACACACACACACATCTGATTTTTCTCCCTTTAAGAGGTGGTTTCACTATAAAGAGCTTGATGGCCTGGAACTCACTATGCAGATCAAGTTGTTCTTGAACTTAAAAGAGATCTTCATGTTTCTGTCTCCTGGAAACAGGAATCACAAGCATCTGGGTGAAATGTCTTAATTGGGTTCATTGAGTTGGGAAGATAAACCTGGAAAGTGAATGGCACCATTTCATGGACCAGGCTCTCTAGACTGAGGGAAAAGGAGTGAGCTATCTGAGCACTGCTTGCCAGTGTTCTACCTGAGTTCTCTACCTGAGTGTGGATATAATGTAGGCAATTATCTCCTTTGAATTCCATTGACACCTCTAGCAATGATGGACTATAATTTGGAACTATGATCCAAATATATCTCTTTGCCATTAAGATGCTTTTCTATGGGAATCTTAGCATAGGAACAGAAAGCAACAGAAAACAAAACTAAGGCAATATAATTGATATTTTGAGTATATATCACATGTAAAAGTCTTAATCATATATTCATGCCAAAGATATAGAATCCTTTTGACAAAAAGTTGACTAAACTTTGGCAGTTTTACAAATGGGGCTACACAATGAAGTCTCTTAATGGACAGCCAGGATACTTTACCTAGTGACACTAATTCCTTGACAAGTGCTAAGTATTTTCATTATGCTTCCAAGCTCAAGCCTATAGAAATTGTTTATGCATATCAGGATAGATTATCTACCTTATGCAATACACACTGAGCTTGAATTTGCAAATGCTATATAATATTTCATCTAACAATAGACAAAGCAGAGGATATTTCTCAACAAATACTAGGATGTGTGTGTGTGTGTGTGTGTGTGTGTGTGTGTGTGTGTCTATGTGTGTCTGTTGGGGGGACATATAGTGCAATGAAACTGGTTATCTTGGAAGAGAAGCCCAACACTTGGAGCACAAATTTTAAAACTAAAACAATAGTTTCAAAAACAGTGAGAGGTGCTGCAAAGTGATACTTGGAGATGACCTTCATTTTAAAAAGTATACATAGGTATTTTTCATGTCTCTATTATTCCCTATTTCATCATCCATTTATCACTTTCCTATAACATCCTACAAGTAAGTATTTGGTAGTTAATTTAAATATTATACCATTTCAGGCACATTTGAGCGTTCCAACATTCAGCTTCAAAATTACACCTCTACGTAGAATTCCTAAAATAGTTCCAAATTAGCTTTGCATTTGTATGTAGAACTGATTTGCTGTGTGAGATTTCCACCATTCCTCATGGTTTTGCATTGTCCCACATAATTTTCATCAATTGATTATTTTCTCCTTAATAGCCCAATGATAAAAAACTGAAGCTCACACATTTTAATTTCTTCTTTAAAAGTGCCAATCAGTAGTCTCCAGGTTTGCAATCATCTATTGTTCTTAACTTAGGACAGATTCTTATCATACCTTGTCTGAAGGAGTTGAATTTGAAGTTATTTGACTGTATCAGTTCAAATAATTTTATCATATTTCCATATGTAAAAGAATTCAAGATACAATTAATGAATGAAAAGATCACACAACCCAAAATATCTGGGCAGCAGAAACTCATCCTCCTGGGAAGCTTAAAGTAAATAAAAAGGACAGGAAGTTGGGATGGATAAGAAAGAGGTGGATCTAGAAGGAGTTCAAAGAGGGGGTAAAATAATAAATCCAGGTTTTACTAAACTGTCAGGAAGCTAATACAACTTTTAAAAACATCTATTCTTTGCATGAGTGCATCTGAGTCCTGATTTTGAATAAACAAGGTGCTAGGCAATGCTCACAGGTTAATAATCAAACTCAGTTATTTAAACACCCTAAAGAATAGTAAATCATTTAAGAGTTGTATATAATAAATTGTGTTCCAATGATTATAAATGTTATTTGAAGTAATCTGGTGCCACAGTTGATGTCAGGGATGAAAAGAAAGAGTGGAAACAAGTAGCAAAGATCTTATGGGCCAAAAGCAATATATGTTGCCTAGAATGTCTTCAACATAGTCTTCCATTACCTTCCATGTTTAGATATACACTGTTCTAGTAAATGTCCTGCTATATCGGCTTACCATCTTTCCCTTCACTCTTTTTACATTATCAGGTTTTCTCCTTCTTCATCATCCTCAAGGATTCATCTGTTAATTTTGGCTTGGGTTTAGCAAGAATCTTTGGCAGTTTAGTAAGAATCTCCCTTTAACTGTGATGCCTAAGTAGTTTTCTATATAATGCCCCTTAGTATGCTCTTTGACTATAATTTTTCATTTGCCTATGCTGTATTCAAGAGTTGAACCTAGTTTTTCTCCAAACCTAAAAATTCCAACCCATTGGCTCCTATCCCTATTACAATAGTTTACACTTAAAAAAGATTCCTACTGGTTTAACCAAAGTCATCAAAATTTTTTTTCCTTAATCCAAGAATGGTTTTCACCAGCAATTTGGGGAAGTAATTTGAGTCACACTCTCAAGTGTTTTACTCAGCCTACCTCTCAGTGATGCAATGGCTCCCCCTTCACATTTGAGGAGCTTTAAAGCCATCATGCTGCATTTTGCATACTCATCCTCATGACTGAGATCTTTGTTACTCATTAAAGCAAACCTTCTCTTTTTCAGTCTGATTGTCATGTGCTGTGGATTTAAAAAAAAAAAAACATATCTAGGTTGTTTAGTTGGTGTGTCTCACCGTGATCTCAGTCTGGCTTCCCCTCAGTTTGCTTGTAATTTGGGGGAGAAGAATTTAGATGTGACACACAGTGTAGTATTAAAGATATTAGTGTTTATTCCACAGAAACATGAAGCAATCTAAAGAGTTAAGGGTGCTCTAAATGGCAATAGCCAAATGGACCATCATCATAAAGCACTTGCTCTACAAGCAAGGGTGCACAGTGGCCATGGCGACCACTAGGCTCACCTTGTCTACTATTTATGCCGGCTTTATGTTAGGTCTGAAGTCTCTGAAACAGACAGATTCTCTTGACAAACATTTTGCTTCTCCAAGTGATTGAGAGGTGCCCTTGGATGAATTCTTAAGGCAGAGGATAATACTATCCCTTTTTGAACTACCAGAGAGTGTCTAATTAGACATTACTATCAGTTTTAGAGAATCTACCAATGACCTTCAATGACTTTAAGAGTTTTTTGTCCCCTTCCAGGACCTAAGACAGAACTCATATCACTTTATTTCGACCAGTATCAGAGTCCTGAGATTTCAGTTCCTGGCTTTACCATCTGCTCGTGATGACAGAAGGGTCTATCCACAGTGACTTTCAAGCCTTGTAGTATCTAACTAGCTTCTGAAGTGTTCAGGTTCATTTAAAGAAGCAAGCCAAAACAAAAACTTATTTCATAATTAAGCTTTAAATTTCATGTTCACCAAAGCCATAAAGTTCATGGGAAAATACAAAATTAATTGCTTTGAGATTCCTCTCTGCTTCCCAAAGCACTGCTGACTAACCTTTGGGCCAAATTTCATAGAATAGCATGTTCAAATATGAACACTTTAACTTATTAAACAATATCTTAAAAATAAAATCATGAGGTTGGAAATCATTTTAAAGGCTTATTAGTTAAAAAAAAAAGACAAGTTATATCTTTTTTCTACAAAAGTAATAACAAGCCATTAACTGAAAGAATTACCTGAAAGGTCAACTTTTATGGTTTGTCAAATATTATCTACTGCTCAATGTGGGTTTGAATTCAAGTGAATTGTATTGGAGATTGAATTGCCTGAAAGATCAAAACTTTTTTTTTTAAACTGCTTGCTTTACCTATAACCTCATCTCAGTGTTGAGGGAAAGGTAATATTTGACCAATGAAGTTCATGGGCCAGATTCCTGTTAGAACGACTATGTGATAGAAGTTAGCGTCAAGCCTTTTAATGCCTAAGTGGCTCTTTAACACTCTGAGATTTAAACTCGAGATTTTGAAAAAGAAAGGAAAGAGCTTTAAAAGGTGCTAACTTCATCTTGTGCCATAAAGGAAGAGATGTTTAATTAAACTACTGGTAGTTCTTGGGTGGTTTTCAGTTTAGTTTTATAGTTTCGAGATGAAAGAGTACATGCAAAATTATGTACAAAGCACCTTTTAGAAACTGCAAAGGTCAAGGAGAGACTCACTCCCTTTCAAAGGCTGAAGTTTTCAAGGTTTTTCTCTGATTCTTCTAAAACAAGATAGCCTCCTCCTCCTCTTCATAGTTCTTCAAGGCCCTTTTGGTAGCCAAAAATCTTTGTTCTTTTTTTTTTTTAAGCAGCTTTGTAACAGAAGAACTAAAAATTAATTATGGCTATGGAAGTTTTACACAGAAGAGTTTAAAAAGCACAGACGTAAAGAAGGGGAAAGATGAGGACCCATTTATCTTATATTGACAGGACTGGCTTCAAACGATGACCTTGAATCATAATCATCCTAATGAGCTCAAAATATTTCACTTTAACAAGTGAAACTATAATCAAATCAGTTTCTGAAAGCTCTACTAATGAGCATTTCCTTTGATGAAAACATGGTTAACTGTCTTAGTCTGCAGGAGGTGCGCTACAGTAAGGGGCCAGCTCCTGACAACTCATTAGCTGACCTGGGGAGAGAGTAATTTGAATGCTTTTGATAAAAATTTCAAGGCTTTTTTTTAACTTAAATTACAATTTATGCACTTTTATAAATAGTGTAATTTTTCTAAGTTGGAGAAAACTAGCGAGAAGACTTCAAAGCTATGAAGCGAAGTTTGTTTACCACGTTCGGGCTGTTGGATTGCCAGACCCGGGATAGCAAAAATATGTTCAATTAATAACTGCTAAGTCGGGGATGATCCCTACATTGTCTTGCTATAAGCTGTGATGTTCAGGGTGGCGTGATGCGCAATGAAGTTTGGGAAGCCTACATCTGACGAGATTCGGGAATGGTAGTAGTAAGTCATTATTATTTGTACCTGTTCTAAGAAAAGTCTTCTTAAAGTACTTTCCTTCTAAGAAAATCATTCAGTGTACTCAACACAATAAAATAAATGAAAAATAACTAGAAAATCTTGGCTCACTTTAATTTTTATTGTATGTCAAAATATCTACCACACCCATTATAGTTATCCATCATTTTTCTACCTCTCTCTGCTCTATTCAGTAGTGAGTTCTCTTTCCATCGTCTCCATCTCTATCTCCCCATTTCTCTCACTTCCCCCATTTCCTTCTCCTACTCTCAGTCTCTCATTCTCTTCCAGTCCCTCCCTCTCTCTCTCTCACACTCTCCCTCTCTCTTTCTCTCCCTGTCCCTCTCTCCCTCTCTGTCTCCCCTCTTCTTCATCTGTGACTCTCTTCTCTCTCACTTCTTAGACTTATTGTTAAAGTAGAACATAAGACAAAAGATTCCCTCCCACGCTAAGCATCACAGGCAGGCCTTAGTTGTTTCATGCAGCGTGTTCCATGTCTTTTCCCTCCAGACAAGTTAGGTTTTCCTTTTGACAGTTGTTTTTCATTTTTTCTTATGCGTTATTTTTTTCTATGCATTCTGAAAGCATAACCGGTAAGATGACTTAGGTTGCAGGCACAGAAGTCTCTTTCTAAGTTGTCAAATATTTAGTCTCAATCTATCTTCTCTCTCCCTGACTCCTTAGGGTTGGGGTTGAACACATATACATTCATTTATATATTTTTTACAAATATTTTGAAGTCGGGCTATTAAACAGAGTTTGGACATTAAGAAAAGATGATTTATTTATACTTTTATTTATCTGCAGTCCTGTTATCAAATCTAAGGCCTTGAACATAATAAGTACTATCTCTACCTCAGAGTTTAACACTAGCCCAAACTGTTGTATTTTACTACTCAAAAATATATTTTTCAAATAGCATGGATAAGATCTGCAGCCATTAAAGGCAAAATATCTATTTTGATTTCTGTGTACATGTATGACTCTATGCATATTTGTCTATGTGAGATATACATGTATACATACATATATGTACATATACTCACACACACACACACATATATATATATATATATATATATATATATATATATACACACACACACATATATGTCACTCATTATGTCCTGCTATTCTTAAATTAGTGAACATGAGTATTGAATAGCTCTTGGAGTAAATATAGATTAAGGTCCTGTACCCTTTGTCATATTTATGTTAGCTGATTGGTACATAATTAAATATATTTCAGTTTTAGACATGTCATTTAATACACATAATTGATACATTAACTAGAAACTCACAGTTATATTGAAGAAAACATACAGTCTTATTATCTGACAAAAACAAAGGTAAGGAAGGCTTTACTGAATATGAGATAAATGAAATTGACTCTAAATACAACAAAGATACATGGAAATTTAATACGAATCAGTGGGTGAAAGACTATAATTTAGAAAGAACTATGAAGTGTTGGACTGTTTTCACAGGGTTCCTGGAGAAGGCAGGTTAAGGCAGGACATCAGAAATGGTATATAAATAATGGAGAGATGGTTTGAGCATTTTGAACAAATATACTGCTCTTGCAGCAGACCAGATTTGTGGTCA